>NC_087515.1:12896104-13033263 GCF_963921805.1 Phalacrocorax carbo | reverse complement strand
AGAGAGTGTGTGTTTCTATGTGATGCAGAGAGTGGAGAAGCCAGAGTTTTCTACCTTATTGTATTATGGAAGATGCACTGGAGTTTGAAGACACACGGACGAACCAGAAGGGAAATGAAAGTGTTAATTACTCAGAGGCCCAATATAAGGGCTAAATTACTCTGAAGCGCGGGGACAGGTAAATAGCTGAGGGCTCAGAGGTGATGCCAGTGAGCTTCATACAAATGACCAGGGAGACAGACAGGATTTCAGTGGGATTTTAGAAACCGGGACCCTCTCTCACTTGCCGGGTGTACTAGGAAGAGCCAATTCTTCTCATATCCTGGTGGCGGGACAGCTGGGATTCAAAGCAGCAGCACCCACAGGGTCCCTGGGCAATTGGTGTTGACACCAGCTGGCAATCCAGCCTGGCACCCAGACAGCCACAGTAGCTCGCTTTTGAGCCTCACTGGTGGTTCAGTCTCCCTGAGGATGTGCGTGGAGTAACATAATATGACTTTATTTGTTAGGCTTTGTGTGCAGTCTTTGAGGAAAAGGTGATAGTGCTGTTTTTCACTCATTATGTTGGATGGAGGAAAACATTTACTTAAAACATATTTGCATTTCACTTTTTACTTTAGAAATGCCAGAAACATCAACCTGATCGTCCTTGTTTGCAGGGGGGGGCTTAGCTGTGACAAGTGCAGAACTGAGGGTTTTTTAAACTGCATTGAAAGAACAGTGTATACAAAAACTTATATAGTTTCCCTAATGTTAAAAAAAAGAATCCAAAGCATTCTGAAACATGCATTTGCTATCTCAATCAAATCTCACTTCTTCAATTCTCCTGTCATACCACTGTCACTACTGATTTTCAACTAGAAACCAAGACTTTTGGATAGACTGAGAATGAATTTTGAAGAGGAAGAACCCATTAAAAAGCTTTTTTTTACTTCTGTTAAAGGGTTAAATACTATTTTTGGTGACTATAAAGCAGCATATATTAACATTTTCCTCTTTTGTAGTTCACCTCTAAATGAAATTCCAGAACTTCTGCCGTAGTTCAGAGTTGTCCAGATTTGTCAGTCATATTCTGGGATTTCTTTCCACATCTTATTTTAGATAATACTTTCGTTTAACTTGAGTTTTAAGAACAATCTCTCTTCCTTTTAAAGCAGACAGCTTGCTGCCTGCAAGGCTGGATTTACTTTCTTGATCATAATATTTCAACTTAATTTTGCTTAGTAGATAATTTTTCTTCTTGGTGTCAAATCTGTCTTCTTCTGGTTGGCTGTTTTTTAAACCCATCACTTTGATTTTAGCTAATATGTTTCTTGGTCATTCTCAGATTAATACTTTTTAAAAATCAATTTCTAGCTGCAAAATGAGAAACTCAAAGGCTCCCAGATTTTCCCAGCCATAACTTCTCCTTGGAAATTAATTAGATGGAATTAATGTCCATCAATAATTGGCTTACTCCAAGCTCGTCCTTTAATTCTATTTAGTGGACTACCAACAGCCCCTGATTTGCTCATTAAGCAATGGGGTGTCCTTAACTGACATGAAGCCTTCCCACCAGGATCCTGTAACAGCACAGTCTTCCTGCTTGGAATGAGTTCTTCCCTTTTTCTGTTTGTCTAGGACGTAGCATGAGTGGATGTGTGTCTACACTGCAACAGAAGGCAAGGCAGCCACTGGATTTTGGTGCACGTAGGAAAAGCAGAACATGCAGAAAACTAGGTCTTATAGATCTGCAGACCCTGGATTTGCTGGTACAGGACCAAAGTTGCTAAGATAAAGAATGCACCAGGTATCATCTGATCTTGAAAAAAAAGCAGTTTTGTGTGTTTTGAATGAGAATCAGATCTTTTATGGGATGATGAGGTAAGTGCACCCAAGTGCAAAAAATGAAGTTGATTATGACTGGCAAAGCCCTGCAGCTTGAACTCCATCAGGACTTTTCCAGTGAAAGCCTGGAGTACAATCCCATGTGTATGGAGGAAGCCCAAGCCTCCTCCTTCATCTCCCTTCCCCTCTCCCCATTGCCGTCCTTTCCCTGCAGCAGCAACCTTTACTCCCCACAGACAGAGCTTTGCTTGTCCTTCCAGCAGGAGACTCAAATGTTTCATGCAGGAGTGGTGGATTTGGTGTATTTTAGCAATGGTCATGTATGGAAATCCTGAAAGGCTGATGAATATTAGAATAAACTACTGCTTGCATAGAAAACTAGCTTAAACAAATTAAAGGATAGGTAAGTTGGATGATTTAATTGTCACAAAGGGCTGCGTATATCAGCATGTAAGTGGCAATGGCTGTTACAGGTTGGATGTGCAGGGCTGCCTATAGCTTCAGGAATAGCCCTGAGCAGAGCAGTCCCTTCTGGCCTGTAACTCTCTCTGCATGAGAATGATGGGGTCAGGTCCTCAGAGATGACAAGAAAGGGCACGTTTAGTGGCCTTCTGATTGCCAGCCTGCTTGGAACTACGCTTGGGAAATCTGGCACAGCCTGTGCCAGGAGCAGCTGGTGGGTGCTGCAAAGAGACGAAGCCCTGGCCCCAGCCCTCCTCTGCTAGGGACCTACATGCTGCCATTATCTGGGGTGACGCATCATGGAAGCTTAAATGGGAACACTGCAAAGCCTGTAGTGCTTCTCTGAGGCTGGATAAGTCAAGTTTGAGGTCTGCTTTAGGTTGATGGAGCAGTATAAGGTGACTGTGATCCAGGATCAAAAGCAATGCTTCATTCCTGGCTGGGGAGCTTTAGAATGGCTACTAGGAAAATTTTCTTCACTGAAAGGGTGGTCAAGGATTGGAACAGACTGCTCAGGGAAGTGGCTGAGTTACCATCCCTGGAGGTATTTAAAAGACACATGGATGTGGTGCTTGGGGACATGGTTTAGTGGTGGACTTGGCAGTGTCATGTTAATGGTTGGATTTGATGATCTTACAGACCTTTTCCAACCTAAATGGTTGTATGATATGATTCTATGCCTAGATAACCTGTCCAACCTGAGTGCATAAAAATAGTGTTTCCTTATCCAGCATTATTTACTTTCCTTCTGCAAATTATGATGCCAGGAAAATACATTCATGGATGGTAAGTAATCTTTTATAGAATAATAAGAATTTTTATATAATAGTAATAATAATAATAATAAAAAAGTCAAAATATGCTCCAAGTTTCCCACCTTCTGCTCACCACAGCTGAAAATCTGTGTAAAAAACTTTCATCTGAATTATTGCAATTGATATGTTGGGATATTTCAAGACCCCTCCCCATTTATGCAGAGCTAAGACACTTCTGTATTTTGTGCATGTTGGGCAAAAGGGTGAGGGATAGTAGTTTTTGTAGGTGTTTGCATAGCAGGCCCCACTATAGGTGATTAATTGCCAAAGGATTATAAACTCCTTCAACACAGCTTAGCTACTCTAGCCCTTGATCTCCATCGTCTTTGGTTGTCACTTTGTCTTTAACCTCTACAAGGACAAGCTCCAGGAGACTTATTTATGCTCTTGAAGAGATTTATTCTCTTTTGACCTGTCACAGACTTTACCTGATTTGTTACTTATTCCTCTAAACGAGCCCAGGCATGGCTCTCTGAGGTAAACATGAACTGAATGCTCATAGAAACAAGGGTCAAAGACTTGCTACCAAAAATCCCCCAGTCATATAAAATTAAAGGAAGGGGGAAAGGTAAAAACCTTGCATAACTTCAGAATGGATTTTAAGAGCAAGCACAGAGCAGTCTGCACAGAGGGAAAGGATGCTTCAGTTTCATCTAAGAGAAAGATGCCTGGCAGATCCTACAGCATGCTGGTTGCCACTTCTATGTCCAGCATGCTTCAAACCCCTTTTCCACGGTACCCTGATATTACTTTGCAGACATTTACGGAGTGAAGGATCAGCTGCTGATGTAAGGGGAGTGCTTGCTAGCAGCATTGCCCTGCAGCTCCCTCAGCCTGCTCCACAAGAGTGGAGGAGAGCTCTGAAATAGGGTCTTGGCTGCAACCAGGCAGCAGTGCCATTAAAAATAAGGACTCCCAGCAGAGACTGCAAGTGAGCTTGAGCAGAACAACTCCAGGTCATCCAACGTGGCTCACACCGGGCCAATGTCTGGTCTCAGTCCTGCGTTACATGGGCAGTGAGACGACAGCCTCTGAGCTATGTGCTGAGAATGGGCTTGTTTCCTTCTGGGAGGAAACATGGATTTGCCTGCGATCTCTATAGTGACACTAGAAGAAATGCTACTTTCTTTCTGTATGTACACCAGCAAGAGTAACATCTAACATACATGTGTTTCCCTGTTACAGCTTGCAAATGCGGAGCAAGTTGACTTTGCACCCTGCAACTCGGCAGACATTGCATGGGAACACTGGGCCTTGGGGCTGCCATGCGAACAGTGGAGAGAGAACCTTATCAGGAATTTATTGAAGTATAAAATGCTTTATAACATTGTATAAGATGAGAAAGAATTCAGGTACTTCAATAACGGTTCTTTAAGAGTTAGAAAAACGTAGATAGGGAAGAGACCTTGAAGACATATGCAACCCATTATATGGATATATGGAACCTCATTTTTCAGCCCTCAGAGTGGGATTAATGGGGTAGAGTGGCAGTGAAAAACAGAAACTGTCATTAAAGGAAATATAGGAGTATTACCTTGCTGCCATGGTACCATTTCACAGACATTTAGGTATCCATTGACCTGCACAGGAAAGCAAAATCACTTATGGCTGACCCTGAATGAGGCTGATCTTACAGCAGGACGTCTCGGGTTGGCTCCTTTGGCTACTACTGCCCAAATTACATGGTCCCCAGGATTTATGGAGGGCTTTTCATCCAGGGATGAAATATTGAGGGATGACTCTTTAAAAACATCTTCCTCTGGTCCCTCTAGGAAACCCAGTTCATAGGTACTTAAAAGGTGGAGAAGGAAAAATAATTATGACACAAAGCTGAACTGCTAAGTAGACTTGACTTGTCATTTTTATAGTGAGAATGAGATCTTCAAATGTATTTCTTTAGGCATTCACAGCCAATTTTCATTACATTAACCAGAATAACCTTGGCAGTGTCTGTGGATTTTGATCTGTTAAGTTCTAAAAGCAATTTTTTTGAATGCTGACTAGAACCTCTTGAAATATGAAATCAACTTAAAGAAATCCTACATCTTGGAAGAGCAGTAATAATGGATGCTGAGGTTCATTGTCTATTAAGCATTCTTTGATTTTGCTGCTGCTGCATTTATCACAGTCATCTTTTGAAATTCTGCAGTATTGTCACCACCTTCTCAGAGCCAAAACTGCCATTTAAAACCTCTTCAAATACAATGAAATGACATAGTGGTCTCTCTTGCTAAGAAGTCAGGTTTTTGCAAAAGATTCCTCTGTTGCTACTAGTCAAAACACAGTTCTGGTAATTAGTAGAGTGTTTTGAAATGTTACCAGAGGTGAGTTGCTCCTCCACACTAACCTGCTCTTGAGTAGGAACTTTGATACTATTGTTCAGACTGAACTGACAATAAATAGGAAATAAAGCATTGTAGTGTGCAGCCAAGAGAGTGAACAAAACTTCTGTAAAATAGCATAATTCTGACAGGTTTCTCAAGGCCTTTTTGGATACGTAAATTACCTTGTCTTGAAAAATGGTTGTAAGCAGTATATGTATATATCACTGGATATAACCTTTTAAGTTTGCAGTAACACAATAATTTTTAGGGAGAGAGGCAAAGGTAAGGAAGCAGAAGAATGCTTTTTTTCCTTAAGTTAACCCTTACATTGACATACTTAGGCAATATCTGCTACATGGCAGAGCATGAAGGCTACACAGAGACTTTCAGTGACATTTACTCCCGTCAACCCTGCAAACTGACTTGCATATGAAAGAGGTGTAAGTCACAAACATTGCAAGAGAAGACCTAATGAAAAGTATCCTGGATTGCAAAGATTGCAGATACTTCTGGGTTTAAAATTCCCCAAGTAATTTTGTTAAAGCCTTTGGCATAATCCTGTCTAGCTTTGCTGTGTGGAGAGTGGATCAAAGCCTTGTTAGCCTCTCCTGTATTTCATTCCTCCTGGGGATTAGTTTCCTAGGGATGTCCTGAAAGTTTTCCTCTAATACAAACACAGTATCAGAGGACCTGTTCACAGGGTCTGAGAGTTTAAATTCACAGTTTATGCAAGCACATTTTAAAGAGGCAATTTATTTGAGTGCAAAGTACAGTACCCTAGGTTAAGCATTTCTCCCTTGTTATCATTACCAAATGCACATTACACTAAACAAATTATCATGCTAGACAGAAAGGGTATTTCCATCTTGTTAAGAGACAAAATGAAGACAAAGCAATCACTTTCGAGCATCTGCGTTGCCTCCTTCCTTCTCCCAACACACACCAAAAACTGCCTCTATGAAATTTATTCATGGGCTGCTGATTGTACTGGACAGATCAGCCATTGCCATCATTATGCATTGGTGGGGAAAGCAGATATATGTAATATATGTGAAAAAATGTATGGCAGATGAGAAGGATAAAAAAATTCTCAGAGAGTAATGCTATGTACTTTTATAGTGAGATTTTTGCTCTCTAAGTATGTTGTAATGATACTATAGAAACTGTGTGAAGGGCTATGAGGAACTTATTCCTGTTTTCTAAAATAACATGCCAAGGAACTGCATAGACTATGTCATGTATTACAATTCACAGGCTGCATGGTGGGTTTCTGGAATTAGGGTAGCAATCCATTCTCCTGGGTGTTCTCTTGGGTCTTTTTTTAAAGACTAGTCCATTTATGCTGTTCCACATGGCTAACTGACAATGACAGAGTTTTGCACAATCTACTACACACTTAGGCTTTTGTTGTAAGGAAGTGTTAAAGAACCTCTTTCAGGTGCGTCAAGAGATAACAGACTCTGGAGCTGAGAGGGCTGATCCTGGGAGAATATGAGTGCCTCTAATGCTGCTGAGGCCCTTCTGCTCCTGCTGAACTTGGTAGTGGATAAAGGGGCTCCACATACCAGCTGTCATGATCTTTCAAACCACCAAGGGGATGTGGCCCAGCTGTGATCATCATTGTTCCCTTAGATCATGCCAATAGTGACATTGACTTAGTGATATTAATTCTGTGAATGACTACTTGCCAGAATAAAAGACGTTTTTATAGGCTGTCAGGAAACTGTCCTTGAAAAGGTTTTTCTTGATAAAGTTTGATTATTGCACAAACTGTCAATACAACTCAGGCAGAAGATATTTTGAACCTGAAAAGAAGATGGTAAATCATTACCAATAAAGCTTCTTGATAATTTAACAATAAAATAAACATAATAGATATCATATGACATACACTGTGCTCCCACTAATGATGGTGCAAAACTCTATAAAATCACTGTAAACATGAAAAAAGGAACCAGATGATTTTTTTGAAATTGCAAAATAAAACTCCAGGTCATTTGAAATAGAAATCTAGACAACATCAGTGTTACTTCTGCAACTTACTTCAGTATTTTTTGTTCATAATATTACTATTTCCAATAAATCCAAAACTGAGATTAGACCAGCTCTGAGCTCTGTTCTCAAGCTGGTCAATGAGACTCTGTGCTACCATCAGGTGGTGACTTTTTGACTAGGGATGCTGTTAAAATGCTTCATATTGAGATATGATGAGAGGGCTCATTGGGAGCCATGAGGCTATCTGCAGTGGGCCATGGGGTCAAGTGAAAGGACTTTGGGAGGCAGTGGATTGAAGAGTGGGGTCATAAGGGCAGCTGTGGCCTTTCCCATGTCCCTGAGATCTTCTCACGACCACCACAGAGTCCTAGGGTGAACAGCCGGGGAACGACATGGACCCTGCTGTAATCTGCCTCTCCACAGTGACTGGGTATCCTGGTTTCAGCTGGGATAGAGTTAATTTTCTTCCTAGTGGCTGATACAGTGCTGTGTTTTGGATTTAGTATGAGAATAATGTTGCTAACACACAGATGTTTTAGTTGTTGCTAGGTAGCGCTTACACTGGTCAAGGACTTCTTCAGCTTCCCGTGCTCTGCCGGGTGCACAAGAAGCTGGGAGGGGGCACAGCCAGGACAGCTGATCCAAGCTGGCCAAAGGGATATTGCATACCATAGGATGTCAGGCTCAGCATATAAGATGGGGGTAGTTGGCAGGGGGGCAGTGGTTGCTGATCAGGGACAGACTGGGTATCAGGCAGTGAGCAGTTGCATCATGCATCACTTGCTTTGTGTATTATTATTACTGCTGCTACTACTACTTTATTTTATTTCAATTATTAAACTCTTCTTACATCAACCCACAAGTTTTCTCACTTTTACTCTTCCGATTCTCTCCCCCATCCCACAAGGGGGAAGTGAGCAAGCAGCTGGGTGGTGCTTAACTGCTGGCTGGGGTTAAACCACAAGGGAACTGGAGAGTATATCTGTCTTGGTGAAGGTTAATTTTAGGAATTTATTCTTCCTCCTGCAGCAGATGAGAAGCTTGTTGTTGACGTTACTGAATACAAATGCTTTGGCTAATGGATGCCCTGATCAGGTTTTTCTGTATTTTCCCTTTTCCATGCCCTTAAGATGCTAGAGCATCTCTCACTGATGACCAAGGCTTTGTCTTCTCAAGAAAGTGTAATTACATAGTTCTTGTAGAGGTGATATTTAGGAGACCTCTTCCATAGCCCTCAATGGGTAGTAAATGTGCCTGAGAGTCAGAAATGTCACCCATTTTATTTGGTGGAATACAAAGGAGAACAAAGCATTTAGCTCTGTGGTAATATTGGTAGCATGTTCACTTTTTTAGCAGACTATATTTGTGATTTCAGTACTCAGTCATTTGTTACAGTTAAAGTTCATCTGAACTTTGCTAATTATTCTTTTTGCTTAAAATGCTACTGTAATTTTTCTTTACTGTAACCAGAATCACTGATTTCAGTGCAGGTTACTGTATGAATTATCTTCCTTGCCCCATCCTGTATTACTAAAAAAGTTTTTTTCTAAAAATGCTGCATTTAATGTGTTTCTCCATATTTATCAATAAGTAGTAAAATAATTTAACACAAATATTTTCTTCAATATTTGCGATTTCCCATCTATACTTATTTCTGCAATATTTCTTACTTAGTTTTACTTTCAGTAGTAGCTTGATTTTCATTATTGTGTTCTCAGAAATTATAATATTTTTCAAATACATTTAACAACATTTTAACTCTTCCTTCTTATAGGTTCATACCATATTTGGATTCATTGATTTGATGATAGCTTCTACATACTGAAGTTAAAACATACATCTGAAGTGCAAGAAATTAAACATTTATTCTTGTCACTGCTGCTTAATATATTTTTGTTCTTCCATAATTGCCATTTATAATTACCTAGCACTCAGACTTATAGAAATTCTCAGTTTACTTAATCATTTCACAGTTCAATTATTTTTAAATACAGTAGGTGGCCTATCAGTCTAGCATACTATAACTGATTCACTATGTGCAACATTTTCAATCCTGGTCCATGTGGATTGCCAGCAGACCATAAATCAAAAGTAAATAGCAGAGCAGTGAGTGAGGTGAGTGTCTGTGTGCGTGATGGCAGTGTGTCTGCAGTGGATGTGTCAGAAATTCTTGTTATATACAGTTGCATTCAGTATATCGATTTATGACCTGATAGGGGAGCAAAGGTGGCCAGACAGGAACAGCAGATAGCCCCCTGTGACTCCCATCGCTGCCTTCATAATGTGTAAGCAAATATGCGTAACTCCTCTCTAGCAATATAGATCTCAGGCTTATACACCACCATGAAGTTTATTGTTGTCAGCGAACTACCATAGCTTTAGAGTGCCTCTAAGAGCCCTGGCAAGAGGCTAGTACCTGAAGGCCATAGGTCCATGTTGGCTGGGGATAGCAAATGGTTGCTTAAATGGTAATAATGAGCTAGCAGAAGACGCAGTTGCAGAGGATGCTGAGCGAGCAGGTGCATGAACATATACTCCCAACAGTCTTCATCCTGGGCCAGCAGTGAGTGCATTGATACATCTCCAAAGGACATTGCAGAGCTTTGCAGGCCACACCAGCACCAGACAAGGAGCTCAGCTAGCCCACTCAAGACCTAAGGACCAGCCAGACACAAGGGCAACCTCTCCTGGTCATATTAATTTTGGCCACATTCATTTCCTGGCAGCCAAGTGACAGCAGTGTGGAAATTATGGCACCAGTCCTCTAACACCAAAAACTTTGCTTACACTGGAGCAGTGCAGCGGACACTATTGCAGTGCAGGGTGCTACTGGTTGCTATTCAGATGAGGTTTTGTTTTCTTTAATTCTAGACATTTCTATTGTTGTGCTTGCTGCTACAGCAGCCAAGAGAAGATCACACAAGTATCTGTATTATGGGTCACCTGATACTCCATCTGATAGACGTAGGTGTGTTTTGCAGCTTTTCGTGTGATACTTTTAAGAAGTAATTCCACAGAGCCTCACTATATCTTTCCCAGCCATCGCAGGTGGCTATAGACTAACCCAAACTGTCGTTGTGACCTAGCCAGTCAAACAAGATGAATCTTGTGTCACTCTTCATTGGCACATCATTTTTCCTGTGAGAACCTCAGCAAGAGGAAGGCACCACGAGGTCAAATCGCAAATTACAGAGCATCCTGCAGACCTTAGGAGTCTGACTTTATAAGCTATGATTGATTGGCTCATTTCTCTGTTGTCTCTTGCTGTAACTCAGAATACAAAAAGGTGGACAATTTCCACTCTTTTTTGAATGATTCACATTTCTACGTACATTTCTAATGTATGTGTTATGTGGTTTCATCTGACACTAAGAAGTCAAGCTGGTGAGATCCTTGTGGTTAAATATGTAATAAATATACTAGTTTCAATTAGTTTATCTGTCTGTGTCATGGTTTAGACAGCAGCTCAGCCCCACACAGCCGCTCACTCACTCCCTCACCGGTGGGACAGGGGAGAGAATCAGAAGGGTAACGCTCGTGGGTTGAAATAAGAACAGTTTAATAGTTAAAATAACAACAAAAATGCAATGGAAAAGAAAACAATGAGAGGCACAAAACCTGGGTCAGGGGTGGGGGGGAAGGTGAATGAACCACCAAAACAAACCACACATGACACAGCCACCCACAAACCCAACACCACCCCTCCCCAAGCTGCAACTGCCCCCCCCTCCATATACTGGTCATGGTGTCATGTGGTATGGAACAAACATGCCATTGGCCAGTCGGGGTCAGCCGCCCCCACCACGGCCCCGCCCCTCCCAGCCCCCCCCACCCCGCGGCAGAGCGCGGGAAGCTAGAAAGGTCCCAACCACCGCAGGCACCACAGTGAAGAGAATGAACCCCCTTATCAGCCAAAACCAGCAGAGTCTGCTGCTCCATTCTCCAGAAACTTCATTCAACACCCAGCCTTTTGAGCAGTTTCAAACTGATGCCTTTTCTTCCTGTTTGTTGCTATCTAACCTGCCACACATTTGTTTCTTTTTCTGAGCAAGCACCTATATTTCTCCCTAAAGGTATAGTAGTCCTAGTGCCAGAAGATCAAGAAACAGTTCTGAGAAAACTGATGGATTCTTTATATGTAAGAGCTGGATAGTCTGCAGGTCTACAGAAATGAAACTGGGTATTCAGTGTGACAGGAAGGGGATAATCCCAAAGAGACACAGGATTCACTTTTAGCCCTTAAAGGGCCTGGAACAGAGAATTTTGCAGTCATGAGACTGATATGCAGACTGAGGTTTCTAAGCATATACTCCTTAAAAAGTTATTCTTGTGGCTTTCAACATTGCTCTCTCTCTCCACAGCAGTGCCCAAGACATGATAACCATAGAGGGTATCACCATTACACAGCTATGGTTGCTCAGCATTAGGGACCTAGTGGTAGGAGGTCTGTGATCTCTGCCAGGACCTGGTGGAGTCAGAGGAGACAGGTAGTCATCGCTTGGAGACAAATCAAAGCAGAAGCCCAGTATGAAACCCAGTATCCTCCGTGATCTCCAGGTTATCTAAGTGAGAAACACATGTACCGGCTACTTCTTTTTCAGAAATATTTCACACTATTTTGGTACCTTTCTTTTTGGGTTTTTTTTTTTGGTGTACAGATGTCTGTAGACACACATACACATATTCCTGTCCAAACACAGGTGCATATTTATATAGAATATGCAGAAAACAGAGGTATTGCTTTGTCAGAACTCATTTGGATGTAACAGTGGCACTATTAAATCTTTGCTGCTTGTGATAAATACGATATCCCAGACTCTATAGATAATATCTATAATGTGATATACTCCATCATTCTATATATAGATAAGTCATGCTTTGAATAGCAGTGAATAAAAACAAATGATCCTTTCCTTTTTTCTCTGTATTAAGAATGTTAATGTTACCTCTACACCAAAATCAAACCTTTTAGGTCTCATTATACAGTGTTTAGCATAGCAGTTCAGGAAGATTTTCTTTCCTAAATGTACCTAACTTTCAGAACATATGAATAAAAATGTATAATGCAAAGGCAAAGATTTTTGAGGACTGCTGTATCTGAAACATTTACATAGCT
Organism: Phalacrocorax carbo; assembly: GCF_963921805.1. NCBI lineage: Eukaryota > Metazoa > Chordata > Aves > Suliformes > Phalacrocoracidae > Phalacrocorax > Phalacrocorax carbo. The sequence continues at coordinate 13,020,724 of NC_087515.1, read as the reverse complement.
TAATTTATAAGCAGAAATCTCTTCAGTATAGTTAACATGCTTGCTTGCCTTTATCAGAAACTAGATTAGATCAACAATTGAATTTTTCTGTAAAGACTAAATTGTTAAACAGAAGTATTTTTTTAAAGAAAGTAATTTATCCCAAATTAAAATAAAAACCCCAAAATAAACCCAAAACTTTCACCTAGCTTCTTTATACGTACTGTTCTAACAAAAGGTGACCTTTAAGCAAGAATGATTATAGGAAAATAGGGGAATAAATGCTATTCTTCCTTTATGTAAGAAAATAGCATGTTTGTAATTTTTTTCCACATTACAACCCATTTCAAGAAGTAATATTCAGTTGAAATTCAGACATATGATTGGTGTGAAAAAAAAACCATTTAACTGTGTCTAACAGATATTTTTCAGACTCACATCTTGGCAAAATCACCTTACTTTAATCCTTGTATAGCTTGCAGCTTTGTGTTTAAAGGAATGTACAAACCAAGCCAGTTTAGAAGGGGAAAGATCAATAATCTGCCGTGTTCGACCTTTGGCTCCCATGCTAACTATCTATTTGTCTCTGCTTGCGGTAAATTTTCTATCAGTGTTTTGAATTAAATCTGTGCTATTGATTTTTTTGTTTTGGTGGTGGTTTTTTCTTTTTTTTTTTTTTTTTTTTTTGTTAATGCTTAAGAAAGGATATGTTCTCTGGGGATCTGATAGGATTTTCTTTTGTCACAGGTTCTGGTATATTCCTGGGGCCATTTCTGGGCTTTCCAGTTTGCCTGTAATTAGCCCCTGTTTGGTGGATCGTCAGCACTTCTCTCAGTGGACTTGCACCCATTTTCTTGTTTGTGCCTTCCTAGCTTTTGATGTACAGACAGGCAGGACATCAGCCTTTTCCCCTGTCACTTGTAACACATGAAACACTGTACCAGATCAGATTTGTTATCCAGTGTCCTGTTTCCAGCAGTGACCATTTTCAGACATTTCAGAGGTTAGTGTAAGAATTTGCATCCACTTGTGATGGACACATGCAAAACAACTTGTTTAAAGTTGAAGTTTCTCCCTATACACAGAGAGGGAATAGTTGACTGATGTCCTGCACACTGAGAGTGAGTGTTAGTTATTTTAAATGTGTAAAGTTAGTTATTAACCTTGAGCCCTCTTAACCCCAACAGAGACTGAAATATTTCAGTGCCTCACTCAACACTGAATTTTCTTTAAGAATATGGACTAAGGGGTGGAGAGTTGGAGTGAGATAAGAGCCCCCTACATATCAATGCATTTACATAAACAGGTAAGCACATGTTTTTATAGGAGGGCATGAGCAGCAGCAATCCCCCACCCCACAGGATCCATCCCTTTGATGGCTGGGGAAAGGATCACTGAGGGTCCACTGTGCATGAGGCTTGGGTCACCCTTTTGCCACACTGAGCAGTGATGAAGAGCTTGTCCATGGTCTTTTGAGGTCAGTTGACAATGTGGATACCCCTGCCTGGATGGTGCAGGTGCCTAGCCATAATTTGGGGGTGAACTAGCACCTTGTAATCTATTTCTTTGTTTTTTACTTCTGGCAATTATTTTGTGCCCTGTCCCCCATCTCAAGGTCCTACTTCCAGGAGGCAAACTGGTCCCTACACACCTGCTAACCCCAAAATTAACTGTCCCCTAAACAAGGACCAGCAGACTCCTCCATATACTAATCCTGTCTCTGGGAGCAAATCTCCAGAAAAACATCTGCCCTTCCTCATAGATATCAGCTACAAGTGTATTTATCCTCACAGACAGAGACGCCCAGTTAATCTGCTCATCCATGCAGACAATAATGAACTACTAAAAGAGATAGATAGTTGCAATAAATAAGGGCCAGATCCTCCCTGGAATGTAAACTGGGGTCATTCCTTTGAGATTGAGGTGGTGACAAACTTTTATGCCAAGAGTCTGGTCTGTAAAGGTCCTTCAGCAATATTGATACATCTTTGCAAACTTCCTGACCACATGAAAATTATCTGCTCTGCAAGATACGCGATTATAGTCAGAGAATTACTTATATTTGTTAACAATATCTTTCTATCCTAACTTGGTTGGATTTAATATAATAAAGCGTGTCTTCGGCTGTGTAAAAAAGGGAAGCAGTAGTAGTGTACATCTTTTAAACCACCACCTTTTATTATTGTTATAATATTATCTGACTGTTATCTTTTATGAAAGTATCCACAAGCCTTTTGCTTGTTTGAAGTAGTTACTTTTGTTGAAAGGTTTTGTATTTTGCCCAGGAAACATATTTTGTGTGTTTTTTTCCCCTAAGAACTGAGATCCCCATGAAATGTAACATGATGATTGTATTTTTGAGTTGGATAAAAGCCATTTTTACGGGGAAGAGACATTTCATTCTAATGACATGCCACAAACTTATTCATTATTCACTTTTGTAGCTTCAGTGACAAAAGACTTTTCTGAATAATTTTATCCTTTTTCATGAAGAGTTCATCCTTTTTTTTTTTTTATTCCTGCTGGTTAAGTGTGATTTCCCAAATTGTACCTTTTAGGTGCATAATTTTCAGCATGAAACTTAACACCTCTGCCTTTTGTTTCAGATTTTGCTTTCCTGTTATTTTTATTGTTACTGCTGTTATTATTATCACTGAAAGTGTGTGGGATGCTCAGCACTCAAGAATGAAAAAAGGTTAAATATCTCACAGCCCGAAGACCAGATTTTCCTGGCTTTTTCTTTAAATTGGCATTTTTTATCCCTCTTGGGATAATATGTTTTCAAAACCAGTGTAATACTTTCCTGGTATTTTGCATGGTAGTTCACAGGCAAACATCAGCTCTCCCTGGTCATGCTCTGGGCCAGCTGGATGCTCCTCAGCAGCGAAGGGGAAGCCATGTACTTGTGGTGAGCACTGCCCTTGGCCTGAGATAATCACCCGCCTGCTGAGTGGTGGGTTATAAGCTCGTGCACAGCAGAAACAGCCTTAGGTGGCTATGTGGCTGTGGGCTGAAGCTCAGCATGCAAAGCCTCACTTACCTCTGCCTGACAGTGGTTGTATGAGTGTGTACCCACAGTCAGTCTGTGGCTAGCCCAGGCGTAGTAGGCTCAATTCTGTTTAATTGAAAACTATGGTTTTGCAATTGATTTTGGAAGGCGGAACCACAAAGGCAAGTCAAGGTGAAAGGCCAGGTCTCTCTTGGCAACAGGAGGCACCTGGAGGGATGAGTAATGCATGAGTCTTCACTGTGGAGGGTCCAAACCTCCATCATGTCCTGCTCTGATGTTGGTTCAGTGCTTGGGAGTACAAGGAGGAACATGTGCTCCTCTGTTAATGAACTGTCCTGCCCCAACTTTTCCCTGCAAATTGAGCATGATTCATTGAATAAACAAATGGACCCAGTCACCTAGAGTATTTTTGCTTTCTGTGTTTGTCAAAATATACCTGAGACTGTTGTATTCCCAGCAAGGTGACTGCCTTAAGGCCATAAGCTTTATTTAATGAAGAAAAGCAAAGTCCTAAAGCACTCTGACCTTTGGTTCTTTTAAGATAACTACAAGCTAAGCAGGCATTTATGTCACACTTGATTTCAACTGTTTTAGCAGATTTCAACAATGAACACCTTGCTAAGTATAAAGTAGTTATCCAGCATTCATGAAGTTATGCACAGACAATGAGATTTGCAACATTAAATTTTTATCTTGTTTTCTGCAATGATTTTACTTCCCTAATGGAAACACATGCTTACATAAGCAGATTTTTGGACTTTATTTCATAATTAAACTATGAGTTCCACTTGTAACTCCAGCCTGAGCAGGCACTAATATATCTGGTAAGAGTGGATAAATTCTTAAAACTCTTAAATTTCTAACCTTCAATAATTTGTCTCTGAAGCTTTTCTTAATTATAATCTGTTCAGAATAAAAAAGGATTAATTTTTCCCCTCAAGCACAACCAGGCTAAATTCTAACATATCTGCTCTATGTAAAAATTTCTTTTTCATTCTGCCAAAGTGAATACTGCATGCTAAACTACTTCATCGTTCATTAGTGTACAATTAGGCCTGCATTCACTGGTATATGCTGCCTGCTTTGAGCCATTCTGCTGATGCAAAGCAGCTGTAAACTCAATTTAACAGCCTGGTTAAACCAGGTTTACAGCTGCTTTGTGTGGCCAGAGCGATGCATCCGGGGTGTACTGGTAAATCTGGCCTGTTGAAAAAGAGAGAACTTGCATTATTATTTTATCACTTCTCAAACTGCCTCTGTCATAAAGCAACCTTCACTACTTTTCATTTGATAAAACCTGGTTCTCTACTTAGTTGCATAGCTTTATGGCATTTTTCTAATTACAACAGAGGAAAACCACGTCATAAAACTAGAGCTTAAATAATCAGTATGTTAGATAAATGTATGGCAGTAGAGAGCATGAATTAGGAATTATTCCTAGTTACGAAAAGAGAGGCAGAAAGACTAATGACAGAGAGTTTATATATGGCAGAGAGATTATATTATGTCACGGGAAAAAAAGACACTAACCCACCACTAACACCCCATACCCCACAAATTTTCCCAGTGTAACAGCAGTCTCCTTGTCCAAGGAGACTTGCCACTCTGGGTTCCCTGCCCTTCTTGCCATACCAGGTACAGATCTTTTTTTCCATCTTAGTCCTTTGTTCATGCCTATCTTATCTTAGCAGACAAACATGCCTAAGAAAAATATGAGTATATCTAAATCAAAATCTGATTCAGAACAAGAAGGCAAAAACTTTAAGAGCTTTTTTGGAATTAAATTACTTAAAAATCAAAGGGAACTTGCAATATCAGTGCATCTAGCTCAGCTTGACCTTGATAGCCATATGCCTGGACTTCTTCAGTGCCTCTTTGCAATGTGGTTCTGGGTTTCCCTTTTCTTCCTTTCCCATTTCTGAGTTCAGCTGGAACTCCAGGGATTCACCAGAGCACATCACCAGCAGTGGGAAGCTCTGGTGCACTAGGGACAGGCAGATCAGATAAAAAGCTAGGCTTATTGGGAAGAATAAGGAAAAGTGTTTTCTGGCTGCAAGTCCTACCAGGCACAGTACTGGCCTAACTGGATGCAGGAATTAATATCAACAACAACAAAAAATATTTAGTTTAGATTATCATGATGGGAAAATTCCATAAAAATTGACCTTTCCCTGGAGATATATTAATTTACTTAGCCTCTATTTTCCCAACAGAAAATCTTCCTCTAGAAACTGTTTCCATCAGTCCTTTTCATGCCTTTTGCAATGAACAAACAGCTGTAAAATGCAGAAGTCTTTTGTTTCTGATTGATGTAAAATAGTGAATTAAAACATGAACATTTTCAGTGCTGTGTCTCTCTTTCTATCTCTCTTTGCCCAAGCTTACATAGCAACAGTGTGAATTGGGCTAAAATCTATGGAAATACATGCTTTACTGATGCATGCCAGTTCTCGTGGAAACCTACCAGCAGGTTACCTTGAGTGATGGAGTGCTGTAAAAGCAGATTAGACTGAACTCGAGCTCTCCTTCTGCTTCTCAGTGAGCAGACGGAGAGGAAGACAGCCCCTGCCTCCCAAGCAGGCTGTCTACACACACCAGCAGGCAAATGGCAGTAAGGGTGGCAGGCATTTAAGAAAAGGTTTGCTCCCAGCGGATCAGACTGGAGCTGACATCTGGTAAGAGATGGGGCACCATTCACTTGAGCACCCAGCAGCTGCCCATCTCCTGCAGTACCCTCAGTTTGCATTTCCTGGCTGTGCTACAATCCCACTGCAGCCAGGGACTGTGGCCATCTAAGGGAGATGGAGGGGAAAAAGGAGGAAAAAGAGCTTTTGTTTTTCTCTGTTTCCAGAGTTAAAAATTAAAATGAATGGTTTTGTGCCTACCACCTTTCCCAGTGTGAAAAGCACCCGTAGGGCTGAAGGGCCAAGCAAAGCATCCTATAGCGCAGTCTCCTGGAAAGTGCGTCCCCACCGTAACCGACTGTACCACAGTTGCCAGGGAGGTCATTTGGCTTTGCCTCATGCTTTTGTTCCTCAGCTGCCTTTTGAGATTCACCAGCTGCAGTAATATTTCCATGTAATTCTTCTTCAGGCCAATAAAAATCATAACCATTTTCATTTTCAGTAATTACATTGCCATCAGCTTTGCTTCCAGTGCCTTTTAACCTTGCTGAACCCTTTTCTTTTGGTAGCAAATGGTCAATTATCTCTCACTGTACCTCTACCAAATGTGTAACTACTTCTACCATTTTCCCTATCCTATATTTCCTCCAATTTCCTTTTTAGTCAATAAGGTACCATCAAAACCCACATATCAAAGCATAAAATGCAGTGAAAAAAAGAACATCTTCTCTGGACCCATATGTAGGTTTCTTTGACAAGCATATACTTGGTCTAAAAAAAGAAGATCTCTAAATTCAGTTTGAAATAAAAGAACCACACATTTCTCCTCACCTTGAACAGCCACTTTGCTTTTTAGGCCTGGACACTTCGTGCCACTGGTCAGTCCCTATCTTTCACTGTAATGCAAAGGGTGCATTCCTGGTTGAAAATTTTGTAAAAGAAAAGGAACTTAAACAATGCTTTTATACTATGTCACAAATATTTGCCTTTTACATCTAACTGTCCTGTCACAGACAAATCAGTCATTCACTGAGAAGCAGAAAGGAATTCTCCCTGTGGCTGCCCCAAGCTGAGACACATACATTTGTCCATCAGAAGAATTTGTCTGAATGCTCTGTAAAACACTTCTTTGGCTCTTTCCCACTGCACAAGAGAAAAGCTAGCTACCTGGCTGTTTGTGGAGAGCCGGGTCCTTTTTCTTCATTTTACTTGAGTGTTTCTTCAGATCTGATTTGAAATGCTGGTGGAGAAGGACATACCTGTATCTATCATACAACTGAATAAACAGTCTCCCCAGGACAGGTTAAAAGAAGGGAGTTATTTTTCACCAATACTTTTAATAGTAGGGTAGGTATGGTTTCACAAGAACCCCAGTCCCTAGTCACACCATCTTTTCCTCAGGAAAGGAAAATGTGGTCAACCCTGGCAACATCATACTGTGGCAATCATTAAATATGTGCACAAGTTCCTGTAATAATTTCAAACACAGTGGACTGTAGTGGTATGCTTGCAAGTGTCTTACTGTCTGCCTGTCCCAGTTAGGATCGTTTGAAGGGCAAGATGGCTCTATGAGCTTGTCATGGCTATTCAGGCATTTGCAGAATCCTCCCTGTGCTTTCTGACATCCACCAAGGAGTGCTTCTTTCCTAGGCTTCTTTATGAAGAAGATTTTTTCACAAATATGTCCCATTCCACTTTTTCCTTCCTCTCCCTAACTCCAGCTATTTCTCCCACATGGCATGCGGCACTACCCCTTCGGTGTTTTGCTGCAAAACTTATTGAGCTGGTTGAGACCCAGTCCTGTGGCCAGAGAGTGGGACTGTCTTGCCCCAGTGATGCTGATGGGCACACTGGTGTGTTGGTACAGAAGCACCGCAAATCATTTGGTTTCCTCCAGGCAAGTATTCAGCAGGGGTGATGTCAGGCCCAGGAAAAACCTTTCTGTGATGGGAAGGTAAACATTTCACACTTCCCAGGCAGCTCCCTTTGCCTCCCGCCTTGGCACATGCCAAGGCTGTGTTGCAGCCTGTTAAAACATGACAACTCTCAAGAGTTTTTGTCCTTTTTGCTGCACTTTACAGCCATTTCATAGGCTGATTTGTACCTGTGGTCTTTCCAAAAGCCAGAATAAAATGAAGGACTTATCTCTATCACACTGCAGTAGACACAGAGAGAATTGTGTTGTCTGTATCTGCAGCTCTGGTAGCAGTTTTATTGCGTCCTGAGGGATAGGGAGGGGAAACTCCCTGCAGAGGGAAGGATGTTATGTTGAGTTGCTTAAGGGTTGGCAATCAAAGGTGTTTGGGAACATTAAAAAAACTTTACATGCTAATCTAAAAGAAGGAAGTTTTTTTTAGTACTGATCCATGTCTGACCTGCTTTATCTTGCTCTTTATATCTTAGTGAGGAATAAAGTTTCCAAAACTCATGATGACCAACAATGAGAAGTTCAGAAAAGACCTACTCTATTTCTTACCAAATTATAAAAGCTAATTTTGGGGGGTTTTAGAGACCCCCAAAAGTCTGGACATCACAATGGGAATTACCAAAGACTCAACGCAACAGGAAGAATGGAACCACAGAAAATCACTTTGCGGTCAACAAGTGAGCCGTTGGTGACATTGTGATCATGGTTCCTCCCAACACAGCATGCCATGTTCTGGAGAAGGATTAAAAACACTATTTCATTTCTAAGGGGTTTTGCATCTGTTTCTTTTGTTGCATTCCAGAATTTTCCAAAGCCATACAGAACATCACATTTTCTCCAAGTTCATTTTAATAGCTGAAAGAAAGGGTAAATGGAGGTTTCCAGTAAGGAATTCCTAATTTATAAAAAGCATTAAATTTCCATCCTAAAGTTTATCTTGTTGTTTTTTTTTTTAAATCTAATTCTTATTTGTATTACTAAGAAAAATGGTGTTAGACAATTTTGGCATTTGCACCCTTTTAATGTCTCATTTGGCATAATTCTCTCACACAGCAATAACCTATCCAATCTCTATATATTAATTGACTAACCCCTAGCCATGTTTGTCATTCTAGTCTAATTTCCTTTTTAATTATCATTATCTTATGATATTAAGAAGAACACATATGTTTGCAGATTTCTGTGTGGAATCATAATAAACAGACTCTGCATTTACCTCTCAGATAACATCTGTAGCTTGACAGAAAGTCCTTGTCTACTTGCCATTGCTAATCATACACTTATACCTTGCTTGGAGCCTGGCACAAGGCCTGCTGATGTCAGTGGAATTCTTTTCAATTATCCTGTTGATGACCTTTGATATGATTCAGCAATTAGCAGCAGGACATGTTAAAGTCCCATAGCTGTTAAATGTTACCTCATACACCTTTATGTGCCCAGAGCTTTGCCCTATGTAAGGCTCCTTTTCTCCTTGCAGGTTAAGACAGTCCTTCCTCAATGGAGCTTTGCAGATGCCTTGAAGTCCTAAACAGGTTAAACCTTTGCTGCCTGGCTCCCTGCCTGCAGACACTGCAAAAGCGCTCCTGGCATTGTTGCCACCCAGAAATCTTCCTCTTTTTGAGGAGGTGATTTTAATTCTTGTTACCCTCCTCCAGCTCACCTGATTAATTAGCTTGCATTTTTGTTTGGTTAAATCTAATGTGTTTTTTTGTTTATTATTTTCTACTGTTATTTCGAATATAGCTTGCAGAATGCTTTTCTTTGCACTCACAGGAATCCAGGCAATTAAGGATAGCATTTGTAACCCCTCCTAATGAATTTTACCAACATGCATCATCACAGAATCAGAGAATCAGAGAATCCCAGGTTGGAAGGGACCTCAGGGATCATCTAGTCCAACCTTTCCAGGAAGAGCACAGTCTAGACAAGATGGCCCAGCACCCTGTCCAGACAACTCTTAAAGGTGTCCAACGTGGCCGAGTCAACCACTTCCCTGGGGAGATTATTCCAATGGCTGACTGTCCTCACTGTGAAAAATCTCCTTCTCATGTCCAGTCGGAATCTCCCCAAGAGCAATTTGTGTCCATTCCCCCCGTCCTCTCCATGTGACTCCGTGTAAAAAGGGAGTCTCCATCTTCTCTGTAGCTACCCCTTAAGTACTGGTACATGGTGATGAGATCCCCTCTGAGCCTCCTTTTCTCAAGGCTGAACAAATCCAGCTCTCCCAGCCTATCCTCATACGGCAGCTTCCCAGGCCTTCAGTCATCTTGGTGGCCCTTCTCTGGACCCCTTCCAGCTTGTCCACATCCTTTTTGTATAGAGGAAACCAGAACTGTACACAGTACTCCAGGTGTGGCCGGACAAGCACTGAGTAGAGCGGGATAATGACTTCTTTATCTCTGCTGACGATGCCCTTTTTGATGCAACCCAGCATCCTGTTGGCCTTCTTGGCTGCAGCAGCACACTGTTCGCTCATGTTGAGCTTTCTGTCCACCAGGACCCCCAGGTCCCTTTCCACAGAGCTGCTCTCCAGCCAGGTGGATCCCAGTCTGCACTGCACTCCTGGATTATGTTTTCCCAGGTTCAAGACCTTACACTTGTCCTTGTTGAACTTCATAAGGTTCTCGTTGGCCCACTCTTCCAGCCTACCCAGATCTTCCTGCAGAGCAGCTCTTCCTTCTGGAGTGCCTACTTCCCCACTCAGTTTGGTGTCATCCACAAACTTCATCAGGCTACACTTGATGCCGTTATCCAGATCACTTATGAAGATATTGAATAACATTGGGCCCAATATTGATCCCTGGGGGACCCCACTTGTGACAGGTTGCCAGTTTGAAAAAGAGCTATTTACCACCACCCTTTGGGTGCGGCCTGTCAGCCAGTTCCCCACCCGCTGCACAGACCACTAGTCTAGGCCATAACGCATTAATCTCTCCAGGAGGAGACTATGGGGAAACGTATCAAAAGCCTTGAAGAAGTCCAGGTAGACAATGTCCACTGCCTGTCCCATGTCAACCAGGCAAGTCACTTTGTCATAGAAGACCACCAGGTTGGTCAAGCACGATTTGCCTTTAGTGAAGCCATGTTGGCTTTTCCCAATCACGTGCTTCATTCGACTTGTGATGGCCCCCAGGAGGATTCGTTCCATAACTTTCCCAGGGACTGAAGTAGGGCTGATGGACCTATAATTACCCGGATCCTCCCTCGAGCCTTTCTTGTAGATAGGGGTAACATTTGCCTTCCTTCAGTCCTTTGGGGCATCCCCCGTTCTCCAGGACTTCTTGAAGATTATGGAGAGTGGCCTTGCGATGATGTCAGCCAGCTCTCTCAACCCCTCAGGTGGATGGCGTCAGGGCCCATTGATTTGTAGGGGTCAAGCTCCTGTAATAATTCACATACTAACTCTTCCTCCTGTTTGTTTCCTAGACTGTGTGCATTTGTATACATGCACTTGAGGTGATTTCTCTTCTGTTTCACATCTTGGGAGACAGCTAAGGAACATTTGTCACCACACTGGTTGCCCTGACTTACTCCCCTGTTAGATGTGCTGGTATGAGCATTTCCATAATGGATCCCACCCCCTAAGTCCTTCAGTTTAAAGTAATGAAAGGAAAACATGACATATACCCCTAACTTTCATCTAGACATGGTAAAAAGAAGACTGTGTCGTAGCCAATATTTAAGACTGAAAAATATATTTAACAATCTGGAAAATTGCCAGGCTAAAATGAATGAACTAGACAACATTTTTGTAGAAGAGTTATATTATCTATCATCTTAATGAAGGGAGATAAAATTCAGGTAAAAGGGAAAGAACAAAATTGTAACCAAATATAAGTTAATGAAATACTAACATTTTCTTCATTATACTTTGGTTTTTGGAATAATTTATATCATTAAAATGTACAGTATTTGGTGGAGTCCATAAAAAAAGCTGCCTTCAGTGTTGTTTTTTTTTCCCTCCGGGTCACAGAGCTTTCCACAGGCATAGCTAATACCTTGGGTCTGTGCAAGCAGAGTAGCTACAGTGGCCATCAATACAGTTCTTACCCGGACAGTGTGTGTCACTGTAATGGCCACATCATGATCTGGACAACACAAAAATATTAGAAGAGGGTCCAGGGACAGCAGGTAAAGATTTCTATCATTCCTGTAAAAGTGCAGAGTATACATCAATACACACAACCTGCCTGTTGTCTCTCAGCAATTTATAAAATATAAGTATATAATTTTACATATATGGATGAGGTGACTTAGTCCTTACAATAGGTACCTGTGAGCATGGAATTGCTGTGTGACCTGCTAATGTCACTTTGTTTCACACAAAACATTTTGAAGACCCAGGTCTTCTATTATGTTTTTGTTTCACGCGTATTGATTATCCTCCTACAAGTGCAGTCAAAGAACAGGTAAAAGGACAGAAAGGGAAAACAATATCTTTGATTTTGAGACTGTTACATGGAGTAATAACACACAGACCCAGATTGTGGCCGTCATGCTCAGTTGTTAAAGTCTTACATAAAGCCCTTGATGTCAGTGGGAATTGTTTCATTGATGTAGCTGAAGCCTGGATCAGGAAAAGGGAGTGAGGGCATGGTTCACACCATTTTTACATGAGAGTCTAATTTTGTTCCCAGACTCTGTATATAAAACAAAGCAACCAACCCACCCTTCTGTCATGGAAATCTGCAACTGATCTAGGTACACAACTTGCACAGAATAAAGGTTGGACTTGTGCCAGAGCAAGTGATGTTGTATCCGTATTTGCTATAAGAAAAAATTGAGCAGGGAAGGTAACGAGAGCACATACCCACAGGAAGGCTACCTAAGGATTTAAACAGTTTCTGACATGGGGAGAATACAAAGTGTCAAAACTTACTTGTTTAATGAACCCACACAAAATCCCTAAATAATTTCAGTGATAATTATTTTGTACCTTTTGAGCCAGAATTCAAACGATAGTCCCCGATCTAACACCTGCAGTTACAATCACTTGTATATGCAGGTACCTGATTGCATCTGTAAATCAAATAGTTAGATCTTTAAGTAACTTCAGCTGTGCTTGAAAAAGTGCAGATGCAGAAATGCAGTCCTTACTAAAGGCATGCTGGAAGTTTGGCCCTGCATTTCTGTTAGGTGCCTCTAATGAGGAAAAAAAATGTTCACTGCCAGGAAAACTGAGGAATTCTTTCTTCATAATAACAAAGTAGCATGAACTCAAAAAAGAGGTTCAGCACGACAAAAAAGAGGGCCTGTGAAGTCTTTTAATTTTTTTTGATAAGTCTTCATTTTACCTAATAATTGCGACTTGTGTTCAGAGTGAAAGGAAAGAAAGGGTGTGTGCAGAAACTGTATGTAGAAAAAAAAACCTCTTCTGAGTTTTTCAGGATATTATAATCTTTGGAACTTTGCATTACTTATATTTTCTCTACATGTCCTCATCTGGTTTTCCAACTTAAATTTTCGTTATCAAAGTTCAGCCTTTGTTGACAAGTCCTATTAACTTATATGGCATGTTCTGGAGGATGTACTAAAATTTAAGTTTATCACAGAAAAGTATTCCTTTTATAGTACCTTTCCATATCTTACCTAATTTTATTTATTCACTTTTTTACCAGAAAGAGAAATGTTATTTTTCTGCTTCTCTAATTCTAAAATGGGTGCAGGCATTTCACTTATAATTAATCTTGTGCTTGAATACATTTAGCAACATAAGATGATCTTCATTAAGAAAAAGCTAGGAGTACCAAAGTTGAAAATGAGGTTTGAGAAAAAAGTATTTCATGGCAAAATTTTCTCTTTAAAATGCAATTATCAGTAATTAAATTGATGAGTGTTCAATGGCAAATTGATAACTTGAGCTACACATGATTAATTTGCATGATTCACAAGAAACCTCTGAAATCAAAGATATTAGAACAGTGCAAACTTCATGTAGGGGGTTCAGAGTCAAGTTGATAAAGTACCAATGTTATACCAAGGAATATTCCAGTTTCACCAGCCATTTCTCTCTCTTCACAAGGATATTTTCTTATGGCACGCTAAAATAGAGGGGTTTATTTAATAGTTTTTCCCTCACCTAACCAAGCTACTACAGAGTTACTGACATGTGCATGCCTTCTTAAAACATCACAGCAAATAATTTTCCCCCATACATTGAAAAGATCTTCTTGCCAATATACTCCTGGCTTTGTACTCCAATAGAGATCTGTAATTAGAGGAACCTTTCAGCTTTTTAATGGTGTTGCATTCTTTGTTTATTTTTCCAACCTTTGGTCTACAACAGCTGCTATCAAACTGTAATCTGTGGATCATTAGGAAACATATGGCCCAATATGATTAATTTAGTCAGGAACAATTGTGGCTGGTGACATTTTGGCTGAAAGGACAAGATATAAGCATTAGCACCAGCTCCTCCAATGTGCTGGAAAGCAACAGCAATAATTTCACAGTGTTATGTGGTTCTGTGTTACTGCATTATATAATGTCTCTTCCCCCATCTTCTCTTTCCAAGATCATTGTACATCTGTAAAGTGTATACATAGAATATTGCCAACCCATATGCTGTGGGGCAGTATAATGTTTTTGCATTAATGAATTAGAAAATAAAGGATTGTGCAATTACGTATTTTTAGCTGTAGTATGTACTTTTTTCACTACATGTATTTTTAGCATAAGGCAAAATAAAAGGAACAGTTGCTTTAAAGTATATGTATTGTATTTAAATATTTGTGAAAAGAGCAATCCAGCGAGGAGCAGCAGATGCAATAGCAGGTTGTCTTAACTAAGGCAGTTTGGAAGTGGGAGCAATACAATGAGGTTTCATGCATATGCTCTTCAGTCCTTTTCACAGCAAGTGACCTTGAAAGTATGAACTAAGCACACACAATGCAATATTGTCTTAACAAGTCTACACACAACCTGAAATGGTAACTCTGAAAGTCAAAATCAGCCCCATCCATTTCACTCTATTGTTAAACTTGAGGCATAAAGATGAACATTTGAATGTCATCATTATTAATTATATCACCAGTGATTATTTTACCAGGAAAATCCAGCTATCTTAGAGTCCCAACCAGTTTCCATGCCTTCTGTGTACTAAAATGTCTATAGTAATTCCCCATCCATGGTTCCCCAGATAACTTCTACAATACTGTGAATTATTTGGTCTTGCCAAAACACAGATGAATAAACAATTATAGTGACAAGCAAATTCCTATCAGATTTAGTACTCAGAAAGGCAACCCCATTCCACTACTTTGATTATTTTACTTGTCCCTCTATTTAATTCACTGGAAAATGGAATTTTTCACCACTCCTGACAGAATTCTGTGGAATCCTGAAAGAATGGGGCATAATTTAATTTCTAATTGCTATAGAGAAGTCAGGGTCCTAACTCTATACAAGCTTTTTTATTGCACCTAACAAGCATGTTGTGGTCTTTAAGTAATGGTTGATAGCAATCTACATGTTTTAACCAGAAATCTTAGTTGCCCTTTCAGCTATCCATCCCATGTTTGCACTTGCCAAGCTTCAGTGCAGGAAAATAACAGCTGGTTAGTCACCAACACAGACAGGTGGGAAATACAAGTGTGTGTCCACCAAAAGCTCAGCATTTAAGGAGAGAAGAAACCACTGAACCAACTTGGCTGATATGTATTTTGCAGATCTGAAAATTTTACCCTGTTACTTTTTTGTTCATTGCAGCCAAACTGTGCTGGACTGAAGTATGGTGCTCATGAAGGGGACGGGGGGAGTTGAAAATGCAGGGCCAAAGCTGGTATGATCTCATCTAGGCACCCCTTTTTCTGAAAAGTGCTGCCTGCCAGGGACAGAGAAGTGGCCAAAACATTGCAGTGCTTAACTTGGCATGTTAAGGTAGGTTGAGATCACAGGCAGAAAGGCCACTGAGGGAAAGCAGACTCTTTGGTAGACTTCCCCTTGTAACCTCCTAACATATAAGATGCAATGTTGCTGAATAGTAGTTGTGTGTTTTTCTTTCAAAACCAACCTGTCAATCATATGCATAAAACTACAGTATTTCCAAAGGAGGCTGAGATCTGTGGGATAAAGTATTGGTCCTTGAGGGAAACTATTTTAGAACCATCCCCAGCCATTTCTGATTCTCCGGATCTGCCAGACAATTCTTAACCCACTTAATGATGATTTATAGTTATTGCTCCTTGCATCATACTAATAACACACAGTATTAACTCTCTAATGTTGAGAACCTTGTTGTAAAGTTCATCATGTACCTAGCTTTCTACAGGCCTACAACTACACAAGGTTGCTTTAAGCACCTCTGTTCATAGCTGCAGTTGTCTTTGTAGCGTATTTGGAACAGAAGATAAGGCTAGACTGTATTAGTGCTGTGATATTTTTTGTCTCATTCGCTTCATATAAATGCTATCGTAAGCTTTTTATTTATAACATACGCACAAGTCCCTTCATTGTTTTCTAGGCTGAGCATAAATGTTACCAAAGTACAGCCATATGCATTGCTGTGTCGTGTAATTGTTTAGTAGCCAAAGCACTTCAGTCAAGAAGTTTTGAGTTCCAGCTAACTGTAGAGAAAAGAAAATTTTATTGCCAAAACCACAGTTCTTTTCTGTAAGACTATCTTGTAAATTTGTTGACTATAGTGCTTGGATCCTTATGGCAATTGCAGTGTTACTCAATTATGGGTATCAGCATAATCCAGCAAATTTGATTTATCTGTACTTCAGTAATGATCATGCCTACTAGTAAAAGCTACATTCTGACAAACCCACCAAGTTACTAAAAATTTTTATATGCATACATAAAAGCATCTTAAAGTTTCTGTTCCACCTCTTCAGTGGAGTTTTTGATTGAGCAGTTAATACCTGTCCATCTGTAACAACATTGTAGAAGCATTAGAGCTGGATTTGACAGTGTGAACCATTTCCAAGGGTATGCAGTAGTTCTGGTCCTGGTATAATGTCTGTGACTAACTAAATAGATGTTTGGTGATGTCTTTAAAAGGCCTATGTCAGTGGAGAATATTCATTATGGAATTATCTGTCTTCCTACCTTCACTTGCTTTAGACATATTTTTTTCTATCAGCTTATGAGAGATTAGTTTATTGCATGTTCACAATACAAAGTAGAGTCCTAAACTTTCAAAACCAACAGACTGGTTTAAGTGCAACTACTGGTTCTTATTACAAGGTCTGTCTATTTATGGGAGTGCCCTGTAAACTGCCTAGGCCTCCTCTTTTTTTCTGAAAGAGTGGCATGCCTTGGACCAACGCAAATACTTTAATTAAGGGTCAAAACTGGTCCCTGCAATTCAGGACACACCAGTTCAGGGCTGTCTCCTACCATGAGGGGGGCTGACCTTGTATCTCGGCTCCGTGCCTGCTTACCAAATGTCTAATTGTTACAGTGCAAATTTGCAAGTTTCTCTAAATCTTTCCTCTTGAAGCTCTTCCCACTGCAAGGGCTAATAACTCATGAGGCCAGGAAGAGGCTGAGCAGGTCCCCAGCTCAGTGTTTAAGGCACACTACCACGATGCACAACACCAGTTTTCCACACTGCTGTCATGGTGGACTAGTTAGACGCTTGCTTATTTACCAAATGTAGAGTGGGTCTAGTAACAAAAAGGCTTAATTCAGAAAGCCTACAGCATGGCAATCTCCTACCGTTTAGATGTGAGTTCAAGGAAGATCATTTGAATGTGGGATTCAAACTTACACACCCTATATTCAGGTTGAGCACTCTGGGCACCTGCTAGACATGACAAGTGAAAACCTGGCCTGTGCTTATGTTGTTTTTCAAAACTATGCTCAAACATGGTTTTGTATAATGAGATGCAACCAGTGTACCTGTGAGGAAGGCACAGATGACGTCCAGGCAGCTCCCCTGTGCTTCCCAATGGCCTTTTACCTGAAGCCTTGCCACTGGCTTGAATCGGAGCAGGATCTGAGGTACAGGCAGTGTGAGCTGGGGAAGGATAGGAGCCAAGCTCACGTTGAGCATCCAGGTAACACTCTGTTACAGAAAGTGTGGGCATCTCCATCCAGCTGGGCAGAAACACTGCTACCTCCACTCTCAGTCTCCCTTGTGAACTGAGCCAGACTTGCCTCTGTGATCTAAATAAAGTTTGTTTTAAATGCATTCATGTAAGAGAGACTCTGACGTATTTTGGGAAGAAGACATGAGTGCTATGTGTTTAGGTCTTGATGTGATGATGTTGGTTTAAATATCTGTTATCTTTGAAAAACAATGACAGACATCTGGAAGAGACTGAAAAAGTCTTGGCAAGGCAATACCATTTTACACTGTTGAAATTACTGGACATTGATTTCAGAGTTCTCTGCAAATGATTTGTTGAAGTAAAAATCCATGTAGTTCTTTCTAAATCCTGGTCCATGTTTCCTTAAAAAAAGAAGGTAGTAAGTATGTTTCATATTTATATCATATGTGTGTCTTATGTCCTCAGTTGATGTGCACCCCCATGTTGGAAAGAGTTCAGCTATTATTGAATAGCTAGAAGAAGTTATTTGAAAGTTACAGAAGGACTATGTCCTACTTCTGTGTACACTCAGATCACTAGTAAAAGCTGGTGCAGGAGCAACAGATAAAGTCCTTGGAATAAAAAGGGCCACAGACCAAGAGCCTTCCTACTTTGCTACATAAAACAGAAACCTGCTAGGGAGTGATGTCCCTGAATATCATATATCAGTTGACACAACCTTCTAATATTATTATCCCTTTACACACCCAATAAATCCCATCCAAATATGTGAGATCAGTAAAGGTGACATTTTAGGCCTCCTCTGCACAAAACTGAATTAACTGCATTATGCTCTACAGCAGGGACCTGGCTTCAGACGGCTCTGATGCTACCAGACTGCAATAGCTGCCTCAGTTACTTCATTTCCTTGTATGCAAAATCTGTTCAGAACTTGTTTTTGATGATTTCTTGCACTGAAACCCTCTCTTAGTCTCCTCCACCAAATAACCTTGAGAAACTACACCTGGACTGTTTGTTTGGTTTCTTTATCTTTAAGTTTGCAGCAACCTAATCAATGGGAAAAATTCTGATAGCTCAGAATCCCACAGGGATGACATCCCTCTATGGTATCTTATAGCTGCTGAGGGCAAGGCCAGTGCACTTCATGGAATTTACTGCAATTTAATTTATTAACTTCATTTATAAGAATAACTACAAGTGTGCACTTCCCATATAGTTCTGGCATACTGATGGTTTTTAATATCCTCTACTAAGGAATACCTAGTGATCAATACAGAAATTTATAAGAAAACAAATTCTCTGACTGTCTTCAGAGACTGTTTTTAGGCAAAAATATTTTACTTTCACAGTGGTCTTATTAAAAAAAGCTGAGCACCAAAAGAACATATTTAAAAGGTTTAGCAACAATGAAGTCTTACTAATTTCTTGTATTATTGAGCCTAAGAATATTGTCAACTTACCAACAGAAATTAGGGTCAATACACAAGGGGTTATGTACATAAGCATCCTGCTCCCTGAATGAGCTGCCAAACAATCAGCAAACTCTTTTTTTTTTTTTTTTTTCTTTAAACTTTTTCTCTTTATGATTTTTCATGTGGAACAATATCTTTAATACCACACGAGGACTGACTGGTGGCCTAGCAAATTTTGTGACTTGTAATTCATAATGCTAAACATCTGATTTACTGGTGGAAGAAGTCTGTTCAGGATTGAACTGCTTGCCCTTTCTCAGTCTGTGCTGTTCAGAGCTTCTGGGACCACTGCCATTGCCTGTGACAGAGAAATACCTGTCTGTGTTACTGATGTGAAGGATATAATATTTTTAAAATATTGAATAACTAAGGTATTTCGATATTATATCTTGCATTTAGCCTCCTGCTGAGACAACATGCCCTGGAAATAGAACAAAGTGACGTTGGCGTAAGCGCTTTGTTTTTATGAGATGGAAGATGACATAAAAGAATGTGACTGCCCATTTATTCCCAAAATTTACCTTGAAAGAAGGTGAGATCCTGTGGATCAGTGTCACAAGCTATAAATTTCAGGCTCAGAACTTAACAAAAGAGTTTCAAACTAAGAAAACTTCCATTCCAAAATACTAACATGCTTATCATTCCTTTGGGGTCATTCCAGAGTAATATTTTAACTGCTTCCAATTTTCATGCTTCCTGCTTTTACTTCATTATAAAAGAAATCAGTTAGCAACATAGATGATTTTAAAATGCATATGATTTTTTTTCACAGATTTGTTTATAATGGGAAAATATCAACAAAACTTTTAATATAAAAATTATAACAGGTAAAAAAAAGAACTAATTTGTGTGAAGTAATACCAAGGACATTTTATATCTGTACTTTATGCCTGATATTGAGATCCGATATTCAGATAACATTCATCTAGTGGCGGCTAAGAACTCTGAGTAAAATGCTACCACCATTGCTGTCACATATAGTAAATTGATTTTAGTGGTACCAGGGTTTCCATCTTACAAATATTTCAAACAAACTGAAGGCTAATTTTGGAAAAACTCCAGAAATTCTGATATTTTTTTCCTAAAGAAAAAAATATAAAACATGAAGTCTTTTTAAAATACTGTTTGTGAGAAAACAATTGTATCATAGGGCTTTCTTTGGGTTTCTGTTTACAATTTGAGATACACAAAGACACATGAGTTGTTTTCAGCCAGCACAGAGGAAAGATTTTTTTTCTGCCACACTCTAACATTTCTAGTTAAGTGGAATAAGACTTAAAAGTACAAGCTGAACTAATAAACAGAAATTTTGGGGAAGTAAAATTTCAAAAACAGTTCTATTACAGAGGTATTTTCAGAAACATATAAATAATAAATATGATCCAGCTGATATAACTAACTGCTGAACACTTGTGCCCCCAAAAACATCGGGGTGGTTGTTTAGAGACTGTCAGTTCCTTGGACAATATGTAAAAGAATCATATGACCAGAAAGGTTTTTATACAGAATAGACGTTTCTTTCTTACAACTGATATTTGCAGACATCTTTAAGTTTAGAGTTGAGAGACATTTCAAGAGGTTAAGAAAGGCCTTCTATTTCTAAGCTGCTTTTAGAAGACCAATAAAGTATTCTTTTTACAAGTACCTACAGAAAAAATATGCTGCTGATAAACACAGTTGGCTACAGACAGGTTTAGTTGTATGTCCTCTTCAACCAGAAGATCAAAGTTTCTGACATAAAGGCTACTCAAAAGAAATAAAAGAGAGGTTAGATACAAAGGCTGTGCCTTCAGATTTTTTCTCACACATGCACACAAAGGTAGAAATAGCTTTTTTGGACAGGACTGCTGTCTGGTGTTCTGCAGAAAAAGGAAAAACATAGCATAGTAAAGTTGCAGTGTACTGGACGTTCATTGTACTTGTAAGGCTGAAGTATAGATCTAATCGGAGTGGCAGCTCCTGTGTGGTTTGATTCCATTCTACACAATTCCCAGGCCACTTTTTTTCCTCCATTACCAAGGAAAAGGTCTCTCTAAGCCTGTGTGTTAGCGTGTAGCTTCTTTGGCTACCATGAGTACCACCAACAGCAGACTATCAGCAGCCGTCTTCTTCAGCCTACTTCCAAGTCTAGTGGCAGAAATTCTGCGGAATTTCTCATCGGAGACCTCCAAGCAGGCAATCACATGCCGAAATATAAATTTCAATGATTCTTCTGTGGACCATAAGGAAATCTGTTAATTCCCTCCCTCAAGAGTTAGTCACCATTGCGATTGTTCCAGATCTGCTGTATTACATTGTTTGCACTCATGGCTATAGATGAAACATAATGACAGGTACCTAATCACAACAAAATGTATTTTCCATCTGCATGATTCCAGATTCCCCAAATTCTCCATTCTCTGGTTATTTTGGGCTGTACTGGCCTCTCTGAGCTATTGTCAAGTCTTCGTACCTTACCTGCCAGGATATTTTCTCATCACTGTGTGGAGTTCCTTTTAGGAAAGCACCTGCTACCTTACCTCACCTCACCTCACCTCACCTCACCTCACCTCACCTCACCTCACCTCACCTCACCTCACCTCACCTCACCTCACCTCACCTCAAAGAGCTCCCATCAATGCTGTTGTTGCCCCTCATATCTAATGGTGTTCCCTGACCCAAGTAGTGGCTTCCCAGAAACATGGGATGTTAACTTAAACCAACCATGACTCTACTGACTCTAACACTCACAGGGCAGAAGACGGTAGCAAAAGATGAGACATCTGTGGGAGCTGTTTGGAGCAGAGATCCCAGGTGCAGTCTTTTCCACCCCAGACTTCTGTGGTTTGGAGGATGAGTCTCTTGAATCAGGAATGCTTTGCCAACTAGAGATTTCCAGATGTGATAGGAGGTCATTATTAGAAATATAGCAATTATTTGTGGAATTTTTGGATTTGTAATCCCTTCACCTGTCTCCTTTGCATGGTATTTAGATTTAATTTTTGGAAAAAAGTCAAAATTATTAAAAATATGCAAAGTATTGGGTTTTAATTATTCTTTTTTGTCATCCTTTTTTTTTTTTAATTCCTCAGGAAAGTCCCTAACAGCACATAGCTTAAAACCACAAAGCCCCCACAAAATAAGCCACAATATACCACCTGACAGTTATCAGCGTCCAGTTACAGGCTCAGACCATGCTCATAACAAGCACCTGGACACTGTTGCCATCATTACACCCAGATAATTTCAAGTCTGCCATTTGTGGTGTGCCACAGAGGCCAAAGATCCTGTCACAACATTTAGTTAAATACATGCTTTTCCAAGGACTAGAATTTGAACTTACATGTATTTACTTTGGGCTGACAGTTGCCTTTAATTCTCACGTACAATTGGCAAGGTCAACAGTAAAAGTCTGCCACACGGAGAAGTCATTATACGGTTTATGGCAATTATCATGCTTATTATCAACTCTACTCATCTTCAGAAATTAATCATGGTAAAAGAAAATTACATGGGGAGCATTATGAGGTACCAGGTAACACACTGATGCTGCATTTCATGGAGACAATGCCTTTTTAAATTACTTAATTAAGCATTTGTGGGTCTTTTAAAAAAATCAGTTATTCAGTTTTTTTCAATGACCTTTTTTGAACTGGGCCAAGGTAATACTGAGATTCAATGTCATCAGTGGGACAGAGAAGTGAGACATGGGTGTGGAATAGGTAGGCAGGTCTGGCTGATATAATTGAATTGCTAAGGACAGTGAAATAGAGTTAGTTGGTGGTAGACTAGATCACCCACTGGGTGTTTTCTATCAGAATGTGGCTGACAAGGCAGTCAGAAGATGTAAAACAAGAATAAATTCAGTTTTAAAAAGGATCTAAGGTGCTGGGAACTGCAGTAGGAGCTCTGTAGGCCTGGGAAGTGAAAGAGCTGGAGAGAGATCTCGGGTATGCTGGCAGAAATAGGTGAGTAATGCCAGTGGGGCTGGCCTGTGTGGATGCTGTGGTTTTGCCTTCTACATGAGAGTCCTCAAAGTGCCTTATGTCACCAGGCAAATATGAACAGGCCTGTTCTGAAATGTCTGGTCTTTGTCACTGAAAATACACAACCCTGTCGGTAGTCTGGCTTCTAAATTTGGTAAGCCTCCAGGAGAAGGCTTATGACTTCTTGGAACCCTTTGAAAGAAGTATGGTGAGAAATGAAGGTGTGGAAGCAAGTGATAATCTTGAAGCTGCAGACTGTACTGTTTTAAAAATGTAGTGTGACTAGTATTACCAGCAGCCCAGTATTACATGGTCCCCCTCTCAGGGTGAGCACATAAACGTTGAAGGCATTGCATGGCCTGTGGATCTATGATGATGCTGTGACCTTTAGTAGGAAAGATATCTGGTTTTACATTATATAGAATGTTTAATTTTCCAAAGAAATGATACTGTGTGTAATAAGAGTTT
The DNA here is from genome assembly GCF_963921805.1 of Phalacrocorax carbo. NCBI lineage: Eukaryota > Metazoa > Chordata > Aves > Suliformes > Phalacrocoracidae > Phalacrocorax > Phalacrocorax carbo. Next base: position 12,997,281 of record NC_087515.1, on the reverse strand, counting down.
GAATTACATATTACTTTGGAAACTGGCTGGTAAAGCTGCCTGGTGATGAAAACAGACCTGTTAATAATTTTTTAAGTGAACATTATGTAGGACAGCGCTGGCTACCTCCAAATTGCTTATTGTACATCTGGATGCTGATTGTGTATGACAGATGAAAAAAAAATAGGTCTGCCAGCCAGATCTAATTCAGCTGCATGCTATAATTCTGGCATTTGCTGTATGCTGGTGTTTAAAAGTTGTAATTTCTTCCACATAAATGCAATTCTTGACATTGTATATGGAGAGAGTTGGGGCAGAAGCCAGAAGAAACTTTCACAACCAACATACTAGGGTTTAAAATTATGCAAAAGATAGCTCTGGAGGCTCCAGGGAATACAGCTGAGATCATGCAGAATTGTAAATTATATATTTTACACAAATAGCTTGGGGCCACATGATAATTAATAACTACTGTATTTAAGTAGTTGGAAACTCAGTTTCATTTATTATTAATTATAGCTTTGTTTAGCAAATGTTCTCCATAGTAATTGCCTGTTTATCTTGTCTGTATGTGATGTTAGCAGATAGCTTGGATGAACAGACTGATTAGTAGGAGTCTTAATTGTGTTGCAACAGTTGTCCCTATTCTAGCAGATAATAGAAAAGAAAACTGTAAAGCAGATAAGAAAAGATAAGATGCACATTTCCAACGCTGGTACGCATCACTGTGTTGTCTGCTCAGGCAGTAAGGTCAGGTTTTGTGAGCAAGTAAGAGTAAAGGGTAAATTTGGAATAACTTAGTTCTTCAGAAAAAAACCCCAAACCCCCATAAACTACCCAGTGATCAGTGGGGAGTAACTGTGATTATGTAGGAGATGCAATACTGGATATTTGTAATGTAGTCCAACAGTAACTCATGATCACATCTATAAACCCAGAAGGAATTCTCTGAAAGAGGACAAACAAAAGAAAGCACATTGGTAAGAAATTATTTTCTGGTTTGCCATCTCTGCAAATGACTACATCTGTACTCACAGATAAACTAGTTTTCTTCCATAGTGGCAATAATAAAAACTGGCTGTATGAGCAAACAGAGGGAATACATTAAAGTTGTTTTACAGCTACTCTGGAAAAATAAGAATTTTTATAATCAGCTATCAAACATCCATTGCTTGGTGCAGGTTTAAAACACTGATAAAGGGCTGCAAGAGGGTTTGGGTAGTGATTAGTCAGCTTTGGATCAGGTTTGCTGTTTCCTACCCAAAATCTCCCAAAAATACACATTCCCACTGTCCAGCCTTTATTGCTTTGGGGCTTTCTTTTTTTTTCTGGGTATGGATGTTTCAGAAAAAAATAACTTTTGCAGGAGATACAATAAAAATGATTGTAATGTGCACCTAGTCAACTAATCACCTATAATTACTTCAAAACAGAAATAAAGATAACAGATTTACCAGAAACTGCAACTCCTTGTGTGTGCAAAGACAGAAATGTTGTTAAGTGTGAAAGATACGGGCTTCCCCTGGGATTCTTATACCATGATATCATTCATGGTGATTGAGCTGAGAAATCAGGTTTGAACAAAACCAGCAAATGGATAATAATCTGCATTATTAATCACTAAAAGAAGTGAACTTTCTGTATTTACTGTCCAAAACTATTGTCCAGTCACTTTCTTTAACATGACCTAAATGTGGGATTTCTCTCTTTTCTTTATGTAAGTTTTTCCTTTTCAGTGTTAATGATGGCTTTGTACTGTTTTTGAACATTTTTTAATTGTCAGTGACAGCTATTTCTTTGGATCCTGATGCTGCAAAAAGCTTTGATGACATATACCCACATTTGAATGTGTGATGAATCTGGCTTTGGGGACGCTGTGCTGGATTAGTGTAAACTTAAACTGCAAAAAAATCTCCACTTTAATTGAATCAGCGTGCTGAGAACTCAGTCCACAAATGGACATCTAATTGCCACTTTCAGCACAATATTTAGGCACCACAGAGGATCTCAAAACCCTTCTCTCAGCAGCTACCTAAATCTCTGAGTAATCATTTTTCTGGTAGCTGTGCCAAGGTCCTGATATCACCATCATTAGCTAATATTTACAGCTTTGTGGGAGTCTTAAACTAGGCATCCCTTTAACTGCAGGACTGAGGTGGCCCCCTGAAAGAGTGGCTGTGTGGCACAGGGGAAAAGAACAACATAACATGCCAGTGCTGGGGATGGCAGTGCTGCCTTGCACTGGTGGCCTCTCATGGTGACTCAGGTTTGAGTTCTGTTTTAGAGCGAAGACTTGAAACAGGTCCCACAAAAGCCAAGAGAGAGTACTGCCCTGGGGGTAATAACCCAGACACCTGGGCAGGAAGGGGAAGGTGACTGTATTTCCCTTTGAAGCTATGCCATTCTGCAAAAAGGAACAGAAAAGGGGAAAGGTTTGAATCTCCTGCCAAGGTGGTAGGGCACTGATGGTGAAGGGAGGAGGATCATGTTGTACTTGTCCATGGAGTAATTTCAACCAGGAGAAATCAAGCAAGGCACATCTTGCAAAACTGATCACTCGATGGCTAGGTTGGCTTTGGGGCACAGGAGGCCAAGATCCAGGCTGCTATGAACCTGGTGGGCTTTGGTGGCTTCCCAGTCAGGTAGCTAGCTGGGGCACGATACCATTGCTCTCCTTGAGCTCCCTGGGGAGCTTGGGTACAAATCTCAGGGCTGCGCATCCCATTAGAGCAGGGGATGTTCGCTTTACAGCACTGACTGTCCTGTTCAAGGTGTTTGTGCAAGTCAAAAAGTGATGGTACCCTGTTTTGTGACAGACGTTGCTGGTTTTGAAAGGGGTCAGCTTTTATGTTCATAAAATTAAGATGGAGCCAGAATCTTTCACCAGACGTTGTTCTGAGAAGTATTTTGCAGCTTTAATCTTCTTCCATAAAAAAACCCAATCCCAAAACCAAATTAAACCACTGCAATTGACTGAATTTGGATTTGGATTTGGATGTTGAACTCCGAGCCTGTGGTTCCAAGATTTGGAGCTGAGATTTCTGATTTGGCTGATGGCAGAATAAAGGTGTCTGGGCCTGCAGTTATAGTTCTGACCTGCACAAGGGTGAGTCTGAGCAGACCTGTAGCAAAAACTAAGATTAAGCCTTTATTGTTGGCTGAATCATGCTCAGTGCAGCTTATGCTCTCAGCATAGCATCATGATTGGTTACAGCCATCCAAATCCCACAGAGCTGAACATCGTCAATTTGAACTGAAATACAGACTAGCTGGAACACATTTGAAAGCTGTCAAAATTTGCCTTTGCCTTCTCTCTCTCAACTTTCAATCTGTTTTGGTGAGCTTTCTACAGAGCACTGGAACTTATGTGAAGTGCATCAGTATGATTTGACCATCCCTCCTCTGCAGAACTGGCAGACGCACCTTGTCTGTTTCAGCAATTTTCATGTATCTCTGGATTTACAGGCTGGATGGCTGTAATCGTAAAAGAGCTTGAGGTCATGAAGTGGCCTTGAATGGCTCTGAGACTGAAAAGACAAAATTTGATTTTCAATCATAGTTCAGTAATGGCAGGAAAAAGAAGGAACCAGCAGGTATGGAGGTTATGGAGGTACCTGAGGGCGGGCAGTCAGCATAATTTATTTTGCTGGTTAGCACAAAGTACATGTGCTATCTCCTTGAATGTCCATAATGTTTGCATTTAGCAACTCCTTACATAATTTGCTTTGTGTAGATTTTACAATATTTTTATTTTCTAAACTGGTCAGACTTTTGGTCACATCTCTTTCATATTCCCCTCCTAACTGCCTGCCATTGGGAGCTTCTATTAATTTTAGCAGAATCTAGAACGAACATATTTCTGTGTAGCTGGGACCCGTCCAGTGTTTGTGAGGTGTATTCCAGCTATTCGAGGCATCAGACATCACCTATATTGTTTTATTCTTTTCCCCTGCAAACTTTAAGGAAGTAAAAAGGATTGTGGCACTCCTTCAGCACAAGTTCAGGTGCTTTCTGCCTTGTCTGAGCAGAGAATCATTGAAGATGTTGCGTTTACTGTGCAAATGCTGCACAAAGGCTGTGTATGAATTGGTGTCTCAGAAATGCTAGGCACCTAATGAACTGATCTGCCACTTTTTAAATCTTGAAAGCATATCTGTTTGGTGGAAGAGCTGCCATCACCTTCCAAAAATGACCACAGAATAAGGTGCTGGAGGAAGGAGGGGGACAGTTGATATTCTCATGGGACAACAGGAAGGGTGAGATGTCAAGGCACCAAGTCTGGGTCACAGTGGAGAAAGTCAGTGAAACCCTCCTCACACCTCCTCTGCATGACTGCTGCCCTCCACTTGGCTCTTGTCATACTGGGGCTGAGCCACTTAATCAGGTTGGGACATGCAGCCTAAAGCTTTATATACTGGCAATGCTTAAGCTGCGCAGAGGATGTGTGGGAGCTGTGATCCTGGTTGTCAAAAGCTGCTCAGTTTCTGTATTTTGGTCACATCTCTAATTCCTAGCTACAGGTGGCTAGCTTTGAGGCACTGACCAAAACATTGATGTTGATTTCCGATACACCTTCTCTCTCCGTAAGCCCTTGAACAGATGCAGAGGAAAGCCAATGGAAGCATGGAAGAGAAAACTGAATCTTCAGGTAGATGCAAGGAGTTTCTATTTCAAACAATCAGCAAGACAAGGTTAAGTTCTTAACACTACTCAAGTTTTACAGTAATTTCTGTTTTAACATTTTTATTACAGTATCATCCATAGCCTTACCTAGAATTAAAGCTCTATTGTGTTGAGAAGCTTGAAAACAAATACTAGTGGGTGTATGATGTGGAGTATCTGCAGGATCAGAAGTAAGTTAACTAAGCATATCCAAAAGCTAAGTAGCCAGGAAGAATAAGGCATTTAAGCAGACATAATTTACTGAGTGGTGATTGACACTGTCAGTGGAATATCGACACTATTATGAAACACTTTGAGTGAAGATCCAGACTATAGGGACTAGTAGAATCTATTTTAAAATACTACACACAATAACTCTTATAAAATTCAAAATATTGTAGGTCTTGAATAACCCTGGAAATAAAGAAGTGGTAGGCCTTAATACTCTCACTTTACGCTTCCACATTTTTTGCCTCTTTACTCCGTATTTTTACTCATGGGGGAAGCGCAGTGACATAACCATACAGGAGCTGAATTTACTGATCTTTTTTTAAGTGTGATTTGAAGAAAAGGCTTTACGTGTGCAAAAAGTAAATGTTTTAAGCAACATTAAAAAAAGCTTTTCCCAGAATCTCATATTTAAAATTTGCATATTTACTTATATATTTTATATGTATAAAAATACTTTTATATAATTTTAATTCTAGGTAATTAAAATTTTATAATTTATAATTATATATTATATATATTTATAAAACATATTTACAAAATAAATTTGAATATTTATTACACCATATCATTATAGTACTTGGGTGTGGTGTGTTAACCCTGGCTGGATGCAAACGTGCCCATCAAAGCCGCTCTATCACTCTCCCTCCTCAGCTGGGCAGGAGAGAGAAAATATAACAAAAGGTTCATGGGTTGAGATAACGGCAGGAAGAGATCACTCACCAATTACTATCAAGGGCAAAACAGACTCGACTTGGGGAAATCAGCTTAATTTTATTACTAATCAAAATCAGAGTTCAGAGTAAGATAATGCGAAATAAAAACTAAATCTTAAAAACATTTCCCCCCCACTCCTCCTTTTTTCCCAGGCTCAACTTCACGCTCAATTTCTCTACCTCCTCCCTGCCAGCGGCCCAGGAGGACAGGGAATGGGGGTTGGGGTCAGTCCATCACACGTTGTTTCTGCCGCTCCTTCCTCCTCAGGGGGAGGACTCCTCATACTCTTTCCCTGCTCCAGCATGGGGTCCCTCCCATGGCAGACAGTCCTCCATGAACTTCTCCAATGTGGGCCCTTCCCATGGGCTACAGTTCTTCATCAACTGCTCTGGCGTGGGTTCCTCCCACAGGGCGCAGTCCTTCAGGAACAGGCTGCTCCAGCATGGGTCCCCTGCAGGGTCACAAGTTCTGCCAGCAAACCTGCTCCAGCGTGGGCTCCTCTCTCCATGGGTCCACAGGTTCTGCCAGGACCTGTGAGGGCTTCCCACGGGGTCACAGCTTCTTTAGGGCATCCACCTGCTCTGCTGTGGGGTTCTCCATGGGCTGCAGGGGGACAGCCTGCCTCACCATGGTCTTCACCATGGCTGCTTGGGAATCTCTGCTCTGGCATCTGGAACACCTCCTCCCTGTCCTTCTTCACTGACCTTGGTGACTGCAGGGCTGTTCCTCTCACATATTCTCACTACCCTCTCTGGCTGCAGTTGTGCAGGTTTGGTTGGTTTTTTTGTTCCCCCTTCTTAAATATGTTATACCAGAGGTGCTACCACCATCGCTGATGGACTCAGCCTTTGCCAGCGGTGGGTCCATCTTGGAGCCAGCTGGCATTGGCTCTGTCAGACATGGGGGAAACTTCTAGCAGCTTCTCACAGAAGCTGCCTCTGTAGCACATTCCACCCCCCACCCCCCACTACCAAAACCTTGCCTCAGAAACCCAATACATTGGGAAATGATTCTTTAGTTCCTGAAATAAAGTTTCAGGGAGGAAAGCTTTGGGTAAAATAGCTGATTCCAGTACTCAAATTCTGCCTGTCAGTATGTACCATGGTCGTTATTGTAATTTTGTTAATGTATATGGGAAAGCTCATATGCCAGATTTTTTACACTTCTAATTAGAAAGTTGTGCTTTAATTACACAAAGAAAATTTGTGTTTGCAAATCTAAATGATATAGCAATTTCATTTGTCTGTAATAAAAATTTAGACTCCATAAAATGTGCCTTTATGGATTCAAAACCTCACCCACTTTTTACACAGCTGGTCTACTGGGTGAATTGTTTCTCGCAGCAATCACTACGAAAATCAACACTGTCCTCTAATTTAATGCAAAAGCAAAAAGTATTGTGATATGATGTAGTGTTTTACAAAGCTTGGGAAACACAGGTGAATATTCTAGGTGTGCAAACTGCATCCTTTTCTTTGCTGTGGTTTACTAGTACAGCAAGGCTCAGGGCTCACAGCACTGAAATGTTTAGCACCTCCTTGATAGTCCTGTTGTAATGTCTAGAAAGCATAGTTAGATTACAGTGGATTTTACAGAGATGTTATTTATTGCACTCAAGATGTTGATGCTGTATGACTTATGCTCCCAGAACCAGACTTGCAAATGTGCTTCTGTTGTCCTGGGTGAGGTGATTTCCCTCTTGAAATGGGCCCTTCTGTAAGGCATCTGTTTAAGTTATAGCAATAAGAGGCAGGATGACTGACAGGCTGCCTCTGCCCATCAGTTCCTAGGATGTTATTGATGTATGGTGCTGGGGCTTAGGAGACTCAATAGCATAATGTCATTTCAAGAATATGAAAAAAATAATTTTAAAAGAACCAAAAAAACCCTCTGCAAAATTTTGTTTTTCTTTTCTTGAGCAACTGCACCTCCAAAGACAAGCCCTCTAGGTCATTCTGTGGAGAAGCATAGCTAATTTATCTATTTGGAGAAGTAGGCACAGAACAGATAAAGATGGATCTCTGTCTTAAAATGAACAGACATAAAGGAAATAAAATTGTGTGTGGAACTTAACTTTTTCAGGATTTAAAAATATATTGTGTAATAAAACCAAACCAAGTAATTTCATGCTATCCTATAAAATGTTTTCCCTATCTGACTTCAAATAGGAAATCCATGATGTTTTAGGGAGAGGCAGGAGAGTTAAGTTTCGCTAGAGTGGGAGCAATAGTTGAATGACATGAATTATCATATAATCATTAGATTGTTTTACAGCATCATGTATTCTGGACTTAAGTAAGATATTATTTTTTAAAAAGAATTTTGAAATGCTTTCAATTATTCGGAGACCCAGGTCATGTAAGACAACCCTGGACAATTAGGAGGCTTAAGGTGTATTTATTATTAGTCGATTGGAGATGGACACAGGATCAGCTGTGCACTGACAGAAATCGCAGATTCATTGCAGCTTTCAGGACTCACTTCTGGCTGTGGTAAATCCCAAGGTGTCAAGTCTTGTACTCCCAACAGTGCTATACATATAGGAGTAAGAATGATAGTTAACTCTTGCTTGGCGTTTTTGCCGCTTAAGTAGTATACATAGATTTCTAGTCTACATTTCCTGCTTCTATCACCTCATTTGGCAAAGCACTCAGGTACTTGAATATTTTTAGAACCTGCTGGAATATTATATCCAGATCCATCAAAACAATGTGATTAAAGATACATAAGCACATGCTGAAGTAACTTGTTGAATACATGATAAAGGGGGATAAATCAACTTCTGTAGAAATTGGTGTTTGTGGAATATTCACAAGGAAAAGAGCAGAAGAAAATTCACATTCAGTCCTGTAATTTATCCTCAGTATGTCAGCATCAAATTCAGGAAACAGGGTATGACTGGGGTGGCTCTAGTAGAGTTAAATTCTTTGTTATGGGTTCTATTGTTTTCCAAAATTTCATTCTGTCATAACATCAGAGCCATCCATCTTGCATGAAGATCCTCTTCTTATTCTTCTAAGTCATCTGAAAAAAAAAACCAACAAACCCCCAACTAAAAAAATCCCCAAACTAGCCAAAACCAAATAGACAAAACCCTACTGCAAACCAAACCAGTGACAAATAGCTGCGACATTAAAACCACTGGGTCCATTGCGAATGTTTGAATAAAATATCTGCAAATAAAAAGAAATTCCAAATGTTCAAAGTTGGTTTCAGTGTTTTATGGCATAATAAATGCCTTACGATCCTATTAATGCCATTAGTCTTTTATCTCTAGGAGAAGAGGGAAAAGAAAGGATGTAAACTCTGAACAGGGACTGTGTCAGAGTTACTGTGCAAGAAGAGGGAACACTGAGCAAGTAGCAGCTCGTTTATTCATGACACAATGACTTCAGGCTTTACCTGCAATTATCATGCTTTGGAAAAATTTTCTTATTTTTCTATAACTTTCAAACTTCCATAACTTCTCTCCTTTCAGAGTCAGTAAGTACCTCCATGATTCACCACAAACCACAGTACTTTCTGTTCCTTGCTACTCCAGGCTTCAAGACTCTCCCTGTGCAGCCTCACGGGGCACCCAGCCATTATAGATTCCTCATCCAAAGTAACCTCTTTTGGAAAACAGCAGCAATCTTGTTCTAAACTCCAAGCTTTTCAAAAGCTCAAAATACAACTTAACCAAGAGCTGAAATGTCATCAAATTGATTTAAAAAGAAATAGATATAATTGTAAAGAAGTTTCTGGTTCTTTTTATTTGCCTTTTTGTGTGTGTGTGCAAGCTGCCAGGATTCTGTTTCCCAGTTTTTCTTTGTAACCTGTCAGAGCTGGAAACTTTATTAATTTAAAATCTAAATCAAGTCTCGAAAGCTGACAATATTATAAGAACCATTCATTGAACTAACCTTTTCTCAACAGTATATAAAGCAGAAGAGAGACACAGATAACTGAGATTAAGGTAAGGCCATTTCTTTTTACTCCAGCACATCTTGTTAATTGAATGTGCAGTTTAGATCTTAAGCTGTCAGTTACAGAAAGTGAATCTTTGTATTGCAAACCAACCCACAGAACAGTGGCCGCCACAATAGTAAGCCAAGTTCTTTACATATGGCTGGTTCTTACGCATGCTTCAGTTTTTGGATACCTAATAATGAGACCTCTTCGTCCAGAAATTTTTTATGCCATTTTAGAAAATAAGTATGCTATGGTTGAAGATTGTATTTGTTACAAATAATGACAATAAAAACCAGGACAACAATAAATCTGCAATTCTCAAAATACCTGGAAACTCTTTTTTTAGTGATTGATTTGTAATTTATTTTTCCATTTGCATGTGCATACTTTTTAGACCTTCATTTATATGATCATGATAAATATCCCTGGCTCCAAATAGCCTGTACAGTGCTTGCCAAGTTCCCTTCTTCTCTTCTGGCCAGCTCCCTGGTCTGCTTAGAGTACTTTGAAATGTACGATGAAGCTACATAATCCTGATTTGGTTCTCCCAAAGTACTGTTTATAAAGAGACATTTATTTACCCTTTAAACAGATAGTCACGTTTTTACCTTGTTGCAGGAGCAGCTTCCACCTTTCAAACTCTATTATTTTAGGAATCCCAGACAGCACTTAAAGAGTGCCTCATTACAGAGATTTTGGCTGGAAACTGACTATCAAGAAGCACTTTCCTGGAGTCTTCCCATTGCAGAGGGTGTACCACTTACAAATAAGTTTGAATTGGCTTAGAAGTGGGGCATTTACTATGACAAACATGAAACCTGTCACTTGAGTCTTGTTATCAAGATGCCTGTCAGTGCTGACTCTGAAGTATAAGCTTTTTGGACTGCCCAGCTAATGAAAGTGCCACCAGTCCTATGTGGATGATCTGCACAGACAGCAGAAGTACTAATGCATGATACTCAGAAGTTTGACACATGATTCTGAGATTTGTAGAACGAATAGAAATTATTGTGGATTCACCAGGATTTGGTAGCTTTACACGGCAGCCTCTGAAGAGCTGTTACCAGCCAAGACGCTAATTTCTTTTAACCCAGCTGTGGATGTTAGAGCTCTTAGCACTTAAAATCCTAGGTTCAAACCCTCTCTCGTGGACTGAGCATGGACCGTTATGCTGTCTTTAGGGAAATGTTATCTGCTGGTACTCCCAGATATGAGGAACCCTGGCAATGGCAGCAGGGTTAAACTCTACTAGGCAGAAGTCAGAAGTATGTAACGTGTTTACTCAGCTCTTTCAAGACTAAGTTTACATGAATTGTTGCAAGACATTCTGGGTCTTGTCTGATTAGTTGCCACACTCCAGGATTTATTTCCCTGAACTTGATAGTTATATCCTCAATGATTTTCACAAGGTGTAAACTGCAGGAAGATGTCAATTCAGTCTGGGCTGAGAACTTAGCTTCAGTCCAAGACAAAAAATGGAGTGGAAAATTTGGGAACAGCATTGATTTCAGAGATAATTGAAAATTCTGGGAGAACCTTTTTCAGCAGGGTTTTTCCTATTGAACCCTGGACATTAAAGCTTCCTCCAGCACAAGAACATGTTGATCATAACTCGGATCTGCCTAACAACAACAACATAGCAGAGTTGCCAAATGTGCTCTGAAGCACTTCTCTCTTTGCTAAAATAGTATGGGATATTGCAGGGTAACGGCTTATTTTCCCACCTAAGCAGGTATTCTCCAGAAGAACAGCAAACTTCATCCACTGATATCTTCAGATCTGGACTAAGCAAACCCTGAGGTGTCTGCAGCAAAAGCAACTTTAATATGATGTGTACCTAAAACCCAACTGCGAGGACACATATCTACCACAGGATTTTTTTGTGTGCTTTAAATATAATATACAAGCACTAAAATATTTGTTTTCTTTCTCTTCCATATTTGGGATGAAAGATTCATGGCCCATATCTTCAATTAGTATTTAAGCACCTGAATGCCACTGTTTTCTCTGGGAATTAGCTGTGTATGACCCATTCAGAATGTGGATTTTTGTTTCAAAAATAAATATAGAATGAGAACACACTACTATTTCTCTAACAGCATCTGCCTCCATGGTACATGCCTCCTTCTGAGTGGAAGTGGCAGGTACCCGGAGCAAAAAATTCTTGTCTTTGGAAATAATAAGGACTTAAACCACTAAAAGGACTAAAAAGTGTTTCCCAATTCACAGATTAATGCCTCTTTTCACATAGCTTTTCATCTTTTTGTGACGGATGGCCCAGTTACGGGAATAAATTAATATATTTTTGAACTCCATTAATGGGTGCTTGTTCAGGGAGTTTCAAGTGCACACTTGGTGTTACACATGTTCTTGTGGCAAGAAAGGTGTTTACTGGAAAGAAAGCTGGGGAAAAAAATGGTGGAAATAGAGGCAATAGTTAAATGTAGCCATGATTTTTGCTCCCAACGAAGTGTAAATAGAGCATGAAGGACATAAGGATTCACCTTTGATGTAGATTTTAATTACTTGCTCAATTTTAATAAAGTACGATAACTAAATTAATCAGGTTAAAGTATGTGTCGATGTGTGGGTAGATAGTATTTTGTTGAGTTATTTAGTACTCACTAATGGAAACTATTAAAAATTTTATACACGTAATTTAACCTGAAATTAGAGGAAGCTCATGGCATGAGTTAGAGATGCAAATTTACTGCAGTTTTAATTTGGGGGTTATTGTTTGTTGGTTGAGTTTGTTTGTTCTTTTCTTTTTTTTTTTTAATTGGATCATCTTTGACTTTATTGTGGGCCATTAATAAATTCCAGACTGGAAGGCCAAAAAATAAATAAATAAAAAAAAGACAAATGCTTGGAGAATTCTCCAAGGGTACTCCTGAAACATTTATAAATGGAGCTTCTTAAAAACTGCCAATAATTTCCTCTGTATTTTTTCAGATCATAATTGTTTATGAGTTTTTTCCCAAGAGGAATACTTTGCCTTATGTGTTATTATGCTTTTTTCCTGGGACGCATAAAAAATGACAAGCCAAAGAGGAGCAATCTGGAGCATGACACAGTAATTTTCATTTACGAGCTGTTTCATATTCTTTACCAGACTTTCCATGAGATGGGAGACAGTTCGGATGCTGTGGGTCTTCTGCTGCTGCTCCATCATAGGAAACAGAACAAGTCGGGGGCAACTAAGTGTGCCTAGTTTTCTTTAAGTAGTTAATTAATAAACTCATTCATTAATAAATTCATTAATAAAAATACTAGCTTAGGCTAAGATGGTGGTTTATTCACAGGTCTCTAACTAATACATGGAGTCAGAAATAAAATAACATGACATGCAGTCCAGGAAATAAAGACAAAACAACATTCAGTGGAGGGAACTCGGGGGCAGAACAACTCAGACCAGAATTGCACTATTTCAGAAAGAAATTAATCCCTTTGATATGTCAATGCTTCAGACACTTGCTTCCTTGAAGCTGGCTGATGCCACACTCAGAGAAAGCAAAAACTCTTCAACCTTCCTCCTCCTTTTCTGATAATTTTTAATTGTCACTATGTATACAGGTTTTTTGTAATTGTAGTTTGACTCCTGTAGAAATTATTTCATATTACATAAGACAGCATTATTGTACCAATAAGGGATCTAATGAACAAGTTTTCTGGCTTATGAACTGCTAAGTACCTTTTTAATTTAAGCATAAACAGGAACAGAAGATGGAATTTGTTTACACATGGAGGAAAATCATCAAAATATTGTGTTCTTCACAGTGCATGATCCATTAGGACACAGGAAGATTGCTACTCAGTTTACAGTTTTTTGCCTGCAAGTTACATTTTGAAGAGGTAGGGATCAGGAAACAGCACCAGCTGTCCATCATGATTTTTTTTTCCTGTTTCTTCTCACTGATTTGGGATACTTGTAGCTGTTAAGCATCCTTTGAGAGTACTGGTGTTGCAGACGTCTCTGTGCAGGTAGATGCCTTACTTTCTGGAAGCTCATTGACTCCTTTCTAAATTCAAATCATGGAGGGAAACCTAATCATTAAAATTTTCATGTAGAGTATGAGTGAGGACAGGGCATGGGTGCTGGAGAAACGTATTGGGTGGAGTAATAGAGAACTGCCAGCCTAAATTATCTTTCACACAGTTTATCCAGGAAGGTTAGGGGAGTAAGAAAAATTGAGCCAACAAGCCAGAACAGAGACATAAAGTCATTCACATAGCCAAAATTTAAAGAACATATTGACTTCTGAAAATCACAAAGGAATTGTGATGGAAAAATGATATCCTCTGGGAAGGACTGTTTATAACTTGGCATAAGTTTTCAGCAGGCTGCTCTCATAACACTCAGTACTGAAATCCCTCTGTTGAAACCCTTGTAGGATAAATTTTGAGCCATCAGAGATTTATCCCCATTCACATTGTAAGTGCTTTAAACAAGAATATTGAAGAAAAGGAATCGGAGTTCTGAATTCTCATCAGGTAAAATGCCTTGGTTTAAAAAATAAGAATCCACAGAAATCAAGATAAGACATTTAAAAATTCTATATTTATTTTAATCTAAATATTCTGGTGGCATTGAAATTTAAACTTTAACGTTAATTTTAGTTTTAGCAGCAGGCAAAATATAAGCAAAAAGAATGCTTGTATCTCACAATATACAAATAAAATGAAGGAATTGTATAAAATATTACATTTTCAGTCAGTTGATGCAGTATTCCTTTTCAATTTATATTTTGCATATTATTTGTTACTGAGTACATCCTGTTACTTTGTTTTCACTGGCATTAAGAATTAGCTAAATAAAAATATAACCTACCCCAAACAGTACAAATGTTAATGTATCAAAAACCTTGATATATTAAAATACTATTTGCTAGTATTAAGTTAAAAATTATTACTGAGACTCTTAAAAATGCATTGTGATGTGATATTCACTTCCCTATAGCAATTTATGTTTTGAAGGACATCATTGTGCCTTATTTACTACCTTTCCCTGAGTAGCTTCACACAATCCCACTTTGTCTTGGTGCGAAGATGGATGAAGTAATCTCTCAAGATCCTCTTTAGATCTATATTTCTGCAAATAGGTTTTGTGCTACTTGGGGGGAAGGACTGTAAGAATCTGTTCCCAAAATTATCCTCTGTGATACCATTACACAACACCTATTATAAAGTTCCCATGGTATTACTTTCTAAAGGCACAGTGCTTCTTGTAAAAGAATTATGAAAAGAAAGAAATGGACCGGGGATGGTTCCCTTTATGAAAGCCCCGATGTGAAACTCTGGGTTCATTTCACCCGAGACAACTGCTATGCTTAGCTGTTGTAGAAGAAAAATATATTTCATGAGATCCTTACTCTGGTTAAAATCAAGCTTGTGGGCCTAGACAGCTGAAAGGATTGGGAAAGAGACCTGGAAGATTTCACTACTACCTTGTTAGTTGAAATAGGTCCCGTGGTGGCAACAAAAAATTGTGGCTTGGTTGCTCATTTGTCTCTGTGAAGTTAATTGGTGGTCCTAGTAAAAAATCCATGGTGATGACAGGTATCATGTTAAAAAAAAGTCAGATTAGGCATCAGTTATCTTGCCAGATAGTTGTTCTCTGTATACATAAATTTGGGGAATTAATTTTATTTTGTTCATCAGAAAATCCAATTATTTCACTCCTGATGCCTGCTTGCAGGATGGCTAAAACAGTTAGGGACAAGGGTGTGAGAAGCAGCATCCTGACAGCAGTGAGAATGACTGTTCTAACAAAGTGATGATGCTAACGATTTAAATACACACCAACAGCTGCTTAAACCTTGGTGGCACCTGCTGTGGAGGCTGGGGAGCTTCTGAGGTGCCTGAGAAATGGCCAGTGCCACAGTGCTCAGCGTTGTGCTATTGGTTGCCCCAGGGTTTGGTAATGCCAAAAAGCTCTGGCTGCCCTGAGCTGGGGATTGTTCCTAGAGTGGTGAGGTTCCTGCTCTGTTGCTGGTGGTGGCACCTGGGGCAGCACCATGACCCACACCAAACTGCAGAAATCAGTGGGAGGCTGGAGGGGACTCACAGGGAGGCAGAAGGCAGCATTGGGGTGGAAGGAATGGGATGGGCAAGTCTGGAGCTGTGCGTTCTGTAAGTCTCCCCTATGATAATAAAGGAAAAACCTGAAGTATTTTAAAACTGTGCCACTTCTAGAGAGGTTATGCTGCTCTTACAGGTAGGTCCCCATTGCTTGAAGTCCGATGGCAAAGCACGGGCAGTGTTTTGCAGCACTGCTGCAGTGCTGGGCTGCCTGTGCTGCTGTGCTCAGAGCAGCTGCTCTCAGTGAGTGTGAGGAGCCTGAGCAGACTTTTTAATATTATTTTTCCTTTACAAACAGTGAAATGAAGATAAAGTGTCACAATGTGCTGTTTATGGAGGAACATGCATGGATATGAAAATAAAATGGTTTTTTGGGATGTAAAAAAATGCGTTTGTATATTTACTAGGTTGTTTTATTTTCCCCTGTCAGGGATGAAAACAAGCAACTTTAAAACAATAACAGATGAAACACAGCACCTGAGCACCAAGGTGATGTTCACTGTAATCAGAATCATCAGCTTTTCAAGGCAAGAACAACCATACATTTGTGCTATACCTGTCACAGAGAAACCCTAGTCCACAGTGAGCATTCCTGTAGAGTACATAATGCAGATAGTAAGAGAGATAATGATAAAAGTTACAAATCCTCTTGGCTTCAGCAGGCCACAATGCTTTTTAAAAATATGGAGAAGGAAAAAGCACATTTTAAAATGGATTTTCTGAACATCCCTATCCAGCTCCATTGATGTTCTGTTATTTCTCTTACATATTTCCAAATTAGAAAAGAATCAAAATCCCATGAAGTAATCAGTCTCCTCTGTTTTAGAGAGACCTGTTTCATTGTCTGGGTAACATGTCAGCCTTTTCTTCAGTGATTTATACTATCAGTCAGCCTTTGGGCAAAAAATGTTGTGAATCTGTTACTTTGGGTATTTAAGTTATCCCCAACAGCTTTTGTAAAAAAATTACTGGTAAGAAAAAAATTAAAGGAAAAAAATCACATTTTTATTTGTGGACAAGTTTTGCATGGAAAAGAAACTCAGCTTCTTCATTCTCAGAATATAATACTTGTCTTTAATATTACTGTGAGCTAATTAATGCCTTGTGACTGGTTCACCTTTGTGACCTTTAAAAGTACTTGTCTATGCAGACATACAACTAACCTGATTTGATATATTTAATTTCTAAAATTTTAACATATGCTTTCTGGACCTCACCTGAAGTCAAGGCAATCTAATTTCTAGGATATCCTTTCAGTCCTTAATGGAGTAGGGTGAGATATTAATATATTTCACATGGCTTTAAAGAAGAATCTTAATTTTCTCAGAAAGGCCAAAAACCTCCTTCTAAGGACATAATAACCCAAATCTAATTCAATTGTATATGCTTCTAGTCATCTTTACACTTGTATTTTAACATTATAAAAGTGATAATCTAGGTAATAGCTTGTATCTGTCCTACTTCTGCTAAATCAGAGCACCAACAGGCTCCACTATGGCTTCATTTTATCTCTGAGAAACTGACTTCAGACCACTTTGTGAATCAACCCAGGAGTCCAATATCCAAGTCTATCATCCTGTCAAATTTTGCTGGCCACAAATTTTCATTAAAACCAATCGCAGCAAAATGAAAACCCCATACATTCAATCTTCCCGAATCCTAAAATCTATAGGTTTAAGGAAAAAAAGTATGGAGGAAGAGGGGCTTTGTGAATAAAGTTGGAAGGCAGCTGAAATCCAACAAAAGCAAAAAAAAAGTTCTGTCTTCTGTGTTACTGTCTTCTGTTTCCATGGAAACTGAGTCTGGATTGGCAAAAACGGGTTAAGTGCTTTACAGTGACAGAGACTAATCACTGTTATTTTATAACATTACTATTGCCAGTGGAAGGGAGGGCTGCATTCTAAGGAGATGTAGGTTTACAATGAGTTTATTCCTTGCTGAAACTATCAGACAGCAAAAACAAGTGGCATGAGAAATTTTGATTAAATATATGGTAAATCAATACAGACTATATAAAATCCATAAGAACCTGAGAAATACTGTATATGAGAGAACACTTAATCCCAAAGTCAATGAATAGCAAAATCCAACCATATAACTACTTGACTTTTCTAAATACTGAGAAAACACTCAATTACTTTATAAATACAGGCAAATTAATCTGTCTGTCCTCTTTTCCAATGTGTATTATTCCCAGGGGGAGTTACCTCAGAGAATCTGCAGCAACAAAAAATCTCAGCCTGTATCGTTATCTTGAAAATAAGTTCTATCCCTCATGGTTGAAAATCTAGACTTTCACAAGATGGAAAAGTTCAGCATCAGAGCTAATTTTCCAGAGCTTTACCTATGGCACTAAAACACTTTCAGTGCTTTTTTCTTTTGAGCAAGGTAGACCAGAGGAAAAAAATAAATGTCATTTCTCAGAAATATTGCCTTCTGAAGCCAGCAACATCCTTAGATGTTAGGTGGGTGTTCACAACTGCACAGAAAAAAAACAGTGAGCAGCATTAGTGGCTCAGAATGGATGCTCATTAAATGGAAAGCAAATAATTTGTCTTATGGGAACACTGCAAAATGTTAACTGTTCAAAATCCTGTTTAAAAGTGTTGATAACCAAGCAAGAAATGTTTTACTTTGAGAGTCTCGCTGTGGATATGATCCCATAGTTGAAGTTACTCAAAGATATACTTTGCCAAGTATCCTTTAGTATCCTGAAAAACAGGCCATTTTTGTGAAATATTCCACATACAGCGTGCCTGTACCTACAAGCCAACTTAGGTTCCTAAGGACACTTTTCCCAGCTGCCGTTTCACAACAGATACGGGGCTCTGGAACTTGAGGTCCAGGCAAATGAGGATGTAGGTGAAGGTCCATCCGGGGAGTTGCCTAGGGAAGTTGGTCAGCCCCATGCATTATGACTGCCTCTGTTAAGAAGAAAAGGAGGGCAACTGTTGTAGGCGATTCCCTTCTGAGGGGGACAGAAGGTCCAATATGCTGACCAGACCCATCCCACAGGGAAGTCTGCTGCCTCCTCAGGGCTCAGGTCAGAGATGTTACTAGGAAATCCCTGGTCTGGTGCAGACCTCTGATTACTACCCGCTATTGGTTGTGCAGGTGGGCAGTGAGGAGGTTGTGGAGAGAAGCCCAAGAGCAATCAAAAGGGACTTCAGGGCACTGGGGCAACTGGTTGAAGGATTGGGAACACAGCTAGTGTTTTCCTCAGTCCCACCAGTGGCAGGGAAGAAAAATACTGAAAGGAACAGAAAAACTCATCTGATTAACACATAGCTCAGAGGCTGGTGCCATCGGTGGAATTTTGGTTTTTCTGATCACGGGGAGGTTTGCTCAGCACTGGCCCTGCTGGCAGCAGATGGAGTTCACCTGTCTCAAAGGGGGAAAAGGATTCTTGCCAATGAGTTGGCGGGACTCATCGAGCGGGCTTTAAACTAGGTTCGAAGAGGGAAGGGGACATAGGCAGGCCCACCAGAGAGGAGCCTGGGGGTGGCATGCCAGGGTTGGGGGTGAAATCAAGAGCCCAGCTCAAGTGCATCTACACCAATGCACACAGCATGGGCAACAAACAGAGGAGCTGGAAGCCATTGTGGAGTGGGATAGCTATGACTTTGTTGCCACCACAGAGACATGGTGGGATGACTCTTATGACTGGAGTGCTGCAACGGATGGCTATAAACTCTTCAGAAGGGATAGGCAAGGAAGGAGAGGTGGTGGCATGGCTCTCTATACTGGGGAGTGCTTCAGTTGTGTAGAGCTTAGCGACTTTGATTATAAGGTCAAGTGGCTATGGGTAAGGATGAGGGGGAAGGCCAACAAGGCAGATATCCCGCTAGGAGTCTGTTATAGACCACCCAGCCAGGATGAAGAGGTAGATGAAGTGTTCTACAAGCAGCTGGAGGAAGTATCACAATCAGCTGCCCTTGTTCTAGTGGGGGACTTCAATTTACCAGATGTCTGCTGGAAATATAACACAGCAGAGAAGAAACAGTCTAGGAGGTTCCTGGAGTGTGTGGAAGATAAATTCCTGACACAGGTGGTAAGCAAGCCTACCAGGGGAGGCGCCTCACGTGTCCTGCTGTTTACAAACAAAGAAGGACTGGTGGGAGATGTGGTGGTTGGAGGCTGTCTTGGGCTTAGCTATCATGATATGACTGAGTTCTTGATTCTTGGCAAAGTAAGAAGAGGGGTCAACAAAACCACTGCCATGGACATGTTCAGGGCACTGGTTGGGAGAGTCCCTTGGGAGGAAGTCCTGAAGAGCAAAGGAGTCCAAGAAAGCTGAGCTTCCTTCAGGAAGGAAGTCTTGCAGGCACAGGAGCAGCCTGTCCCCAAGTGCTGCAAGATGAACCGGCAGGGAAGATGACCGGCCTGGCTGAACTGGGGGCTTCTGCTGACACTCAGGAGAAAAAGGAGAATCTACCAATTTTGGAAGAGGCTGCAGGTAATGCAAGAAGAGGACAGAACTCGTTAAGTCTTGCAGGGAGAAAATTAGGCAAGCGAAAGCCCAGCTAGAACTCAACCTGGCCACTACTGTAAGGGGTAACAAAAAATGTTTTTACAAATATATTAAAAACAAAAAGAAAATCAAAGAGAATCTCCATCCTCTGTTGGACATTGAGGGGAACATTAAAACTGAGGATGAGGAAAAGACTGAGATACTAAATGCCTTCTTTGCCTCAGTGTTTAACAGTCAGACCAGTTATCCCCAGGGTATTCAGCCCCTGGAGGTGGAACGCAGGGACAGATCGCAGAATAAAAACCCCAAAATCCAGGAGGAAGCAGTTTATGACCTGCTGCTCGACCTGAACACTCACAAGTCTATGGGTCCACATGGGATCCACCCAAGAGTACTGAGGTAGCTGGCAGAGTTGCTTGCCAAAACACTCTCCATCATTTATCAGCAGTATGGGTTAACAGGGGAGGTCCCAGATGACTGGAGGCTTGCTGATGTTACGCCTGACTACAAGAAGGGCTGGAAGGAGGATCTAGGAAACTACAGACCTGTCAGCATGACCTCAGTACCAGGGAAGGTTATGGAGCGGTTCATCTTGAGTGAGCTCACCAAGCATGTGCAGGACAACCAGGGGATCAGGCGCAGTCAGCGCGGCTTCATGAAAGGCAGGTCCTGCCTGACCCAACCTGATCTCTTTCTATGACAGGGTGACTTGCCTGGTAGATGAGGGAAAGGCTGTGAGTGTTGTCTACCTGGACTTTAGCAAAGCCTTTGACACTGTCTCCCACAGCATCCTCCTAGAGAACCTGGCGGCTCATGGCTTGAATGGGTGTACTCTTCGATGGGTAAAAAACTGGCTGGACAGCTGAGCCCACAGAGTTGTGGTAAATGGAGCCAAATCCAGCTGGTGACTAGTCACAAGAGGTGTTCCCCAGGGCTCAGTGTTGGGGCCAGTCTTGTTTAATATCTTTATCAATGATCTGGATGAGGGGATCGAGTGCACCCTCAGTAAGTTTTCAGATGACACCAAATTGGGCGGGAGTGTTGATCTGCTCAAGGGTAGGAAGGCTCTGCCGAGGGACCTGGACAGGCTAGATTCATGGACTGAGGCCAATTGTATGAGGTTTAACAAGGCCAAGTGCCAGGTCCTGCACTTAGGTCACAACAACCCCATGCAACACTACAGGCATGGGGAGGAGTGGCTGGAGAGCTGTCTGGAGGAAAAGGACCTGGGGGTGTTGGTTGACAGACGGCTGAACATGAGCCAGCAGTGTGTTCAGGTATCCAAGAAGGGCAACAGCATCCTGGCTTGTATCAGGAATAGTGTGGCCAGCAGGAGCAGGGAAGTGATCGTGTCCCTGTACTCAGCACTGGTGAGGCCGTACCTCAAATACCGTGCTCAGTTTTGGGCCCCTCACTATAAGAAAGACATTGAGTTGCTGAAGCGTGGCCAAGAATGGCAAGAAAGCTGGTGAAGGGTCTGGAGGGAAGGCCTTAAGAGGAACTTGGGTTGTTTAGTCTAGAGAAGAGGAGGCTGAGGGGAGACCTTATGGCTCTCTCCAACTACCTGAAAGGAGGTTGTACTGAGGTGGGTGTTGGTCTCCTCTCTCAAGTTACTCTCAATAGAATGAGAGGATATGGCCTCAAGCTGTGTCAGGGGAGGATGAGACTAGATATTAGGAAAAATTTCTTTACTGAAGGAGTGTTCAGGCATTGGAACAGGCTGCCCAGGAAGGTGGTGGAGTCACCATCCCTGGAGATATTTAAAAGACATGTAGATGTGACACTTCAGGGCATGGTTTAGGAGACATGGTAGCATTGGTTTGACAGTTGGACTTGATAATCCTCGAGGTCTCTTCCAACCTTAATGATTCTATGATTCTTAAGCACCATCAGACTCTTTTTCAGTCCATGTGCAACACCATCTGGTCCCAAGGTTTTGTGGGTGAACACATCACGACTGGTGTATCCAAACTGTTTCCTGTCTGGGGCTGTGCCATGCTTTCATTTTGCCCATGGGATTTAACCCGTCATGAGGGAGAATGAGCAGGGCAGGATGGATGGGACTAGGTGAAGTTCAAGCATTTCTGCCTTAGCAAAAATCCCAGGGAGTGGTAGGCTAGACTGGCATTTAGAAGATCCCTGTCTGATTTATTACGGGTATCTGGAACAATGTATTTACCTGGGTTTTCCAAAAAACTAGGCTGCAGGATACTCAAAGGTGGTGTTGCCCCTTTGAAGTTGTGTGCTGGTTTTGGCTGAGGAGGGGTTAATTCTCCTCACTGTGGGGGTCGGCTACCTTTCCAGCTTCCTGCACTCTGCCGCGTGGCGGGGGGGGGGGCTGGGAGGGGCAGGGCCATGGTGGCGGCGGCTGACCCCGACTGGCCAATGGCAGGTTCGTTCCATACCATGTGACACCATGACCAGTATATTAAGGGGGGGCAGTCTGCAGCTTGGGGGCGGTGCGGCAGCGGGGGGCGGGTAGCTGCGTCGCGTGCGGTTTGTTTCAGCAGTTCATGTGTGTCTGTCCGTCCGCCCCCCCCCCCCCACCCGGGGTTTTGCGCTTCTTGTTGTTCTCCTTTACATTACATTTCTGTTGTTGTTCCTCTTAATTTTAATTATTAAACTGTTCTTATCCCAACCCACGAGCGTTACCCTTCTGATTCTCTCCCCCATCTACCGGTAGGGGAGTGAGCGAGCGACTGTGTGGGGCTGAGCTGCCGGCTAAACCACGACAAGTTGTTTTCTGTTATTAAAATGCTTAACTGCTTCTTGGGCTAGAGTGAGAAGAGCCTGTGTTTCAGGAGTCACCATCAGGCCTGGGATCCCAGTGCCAGGTTGCAATGTTGCTGCCTGGGCAGGTGGAAAGATCCCCTTTTCTGCCAGGCTCAAGACAGTAGATACCTCTGAGACCATGTATTAAATCAAGCAAAATAGGGACAGAGATGAAGAGTCTGACTTCTGCTGGGGCTTAGGGATGAGTAAAATAAATGTTAACTTTTCATTCAGTCTCAAATCTGACTCTCCCAGGGAATCTCTAGAGCTTTGCTTAAAAAAGCCCAAAGTAGAACAAACCCCCTTCTCCTCAGCGTCGACTAAATTCATAATCCTGTGAACCTGAATGACTGAAGCACCCTTTTTCATAATAAAATGAAAGGATATATCAAAATACCATTTAACCTTATATCAAACTTCATACCCCTAATGCATCTGTTAGAAGTTAATTCACAATATGTTTTCATTAGAATTATATTTAAATAACAATGAAAAAGATTTTTCACATCACAACTAGTTGACTTAAGAGGTGGTACAAGAATGTTCAAAGTTGGTATTAGAACTTGCAGCTTTGGTAACTGATAAATGAAGTCAAAACCTTCTGAAGAAAGGACAGAGAATGGAGGTGAAAGAGGGTAAAGCAAAGTTTGTGAAAACAAGAATTACTAGACTCAGTAAGAGCATAGGGCAAGACTGCATAATTGGGTAACAGGCTTCAAAAGTAAAGCATGTCAAGAAGGATTTGAAGGGTGAGGTGGAGGGTAACTTCAACTTTATCCCCTGTTTTAGTTCAGCACAAATGCAAAAATAAAGTGACATGTGGAGCAGAGGAGAGACACTACCAGGGATTGTTAGGGAAAGGAAAGCAGAAGAGAACGGGAACAATCAAATCAAGTCAAAAGCAAAGAGAGTTGGAAAGAGAAAGAAAAAGTATTGCAACTGTGAACATTGAAGAAAAAGACACGAGAGTCAGGAACCCAAAATTATGGTTCTTGGAAATGACATTTGTTTTGGGAATGTTCACAAGAGATCAAAGTACAAGAAAATGAGCAGAAATACTGATACGGTATGCAGAGTAAATGAAGAGAAAGAAGGCAAAAGTGGTAAAAGCGAAGAACAGCAAAATAAGTCAAAGGGAAAGCGCTCAAGAAAGAGAATAAGATTTTCTTTAGAGAATGTCTAGATCGCCTCTGAGAATAGAGATGTTCCCAAAATTATAAAATTATCGGTATAAATAGATGAGATAATACAGACCCTCCCAACTGGAACAAGAGGAAGGGCTTATTCACTGGGCTGAGGGCTAAAGTAATAAATTATCTGGGCAAAACAGATCAAACTGGTGAAGGAGTGAGATGCCACCTGCCTCTGTGGTCCTTGATAGGCTGTGGTTTACCTAGAGCAGGCATCCCCCAGCAGTCAGACTATTGCCTGCCCACCACTCACCACCTGTATCTCATCCTGTCTGTCTCACAGCTGATTGTGCGTGTTGGAGTGGGGGTCCACAGAAAACACCCCTGCACCCAGCCCTGCACCCATGGAGGGGCCTGGCTCAGCCATGAATGCCCACCTCCTCCCAAGAAATCTCTCTTCTCAGCTCACTACACCCGTATCATCTCTTAGGCGCAAGCAAACACAGCCACTTTCTGCTTTCACTCCCAGTGGCCTTTTCCCCTTGGATTTTATACCACTTAGTGGATGATGTCACTAATTACTCCTTCCTTTCCCTTTCCAGCATGCTTTCAATCCTTGTACCTCCAGTGATCCAACTGTGTATGTCACACTGTAATCAACTCAATGAGACTGTGATGATGTGACAAGCTATACAACGGTGGCTTTACTCGAAAATAAACTAAAAAAACTCCTTTATCAGTCTGTCCTAGAGGAGGTAGATTATCTGAGGTTCATCCCATGCATTTTATCCTGAGGTTTGAAATACTGAGCCCATTTATATGCGTTTCTGTCTGTTCAGTTTTATGCACAGCTGGACTCACGTATAGTCACCTATTCCTCTGTAAGTGTCACTTTTTCAATCTGTTGTGTGTTGGATCATTAACTCAAGGTGAGACTTCTTTTGCAGTCATTTCCTCTAACCTCACTGCATAAACTGATCTCCTGGGTAACAGCGTTCATGGATGATCTGAACATCCCTGGTTTTAGGGCAGACTTTGTATTGCTCTGCACCTCTGTAGTCATTTACACTGGCACAATCTGAAATACGTATACAGTCTTAAATTCAGCCTGGTGTAAATGAGAACACAGACTAATGGAGAACTAATGTTTCTTTGTCAAATTTTTTGTTCCTTTGTCACCCCGGGAGCAAAACCAGCAATAGGTAATGTTGTTGGCAGTCTCTCTTTTGATCCACACTGAAGAAATGGAAAGAGGAATAAATGGGGAAAATATGACAGCGGCAAAGTATTGAAAATGAATTTTAAAAAAATAATGAACAAAACCCAGTACTAACAGACACGAGGAGGCCTGTAATTGATGGTATCTTTTAGAGTCAAGATAACAAAAGCACTTTCATCAGAAGTTCTTTCACACTTGTGAGAGTTATATTAGGAATATGAAATATAAGAACTCCCAAGACATACCTATAAACAGAGAATGCAGGAAAGTGAGCTGAGAGGCACCTTTACGGAAGTTAATGTTCCTTGTTAGCTTGAGGAATGACACGCAGGTTAAGCACTTTTGGTTAACAGAAATTTCCAGGTGATATTGAGGTAAGCCATACTGGGCCTTTAAATGCACTGCAGACACTGCATAAATAAATACATGACAGCTTGTATTTGGTGGCTGGCTTAGCCCATACCTGGCACTAGGCTACATGTTTGTTTATACACATGGAGGTCTGGCTCTAGCAGAGGAAAAAAAGAGACACTGCACTCCAGATTAATACTTCCCAGGGCATCACATGCTGCCTTTCATGTGATAATGCCCAGCCACATCACCATAGGGGATCCTTCCTCCTCCTGCTGGCACTGAGATCAGGGCTGCTTCCATCCATGACCAGCCTACCCAGACCTATCCAACTTGGAAACGGAAATTTCACAGCTTTGTTGGGTTTTATTGTACCAAATGTGCAGTTTAATTCTTTTATAGAGATTAGGGGCCAGTACCTCAGCCAGGATAAACTGGCTCATTGACTTCAATAGAGCTGAGCTGATTGACGCTGGCTTTGGGACTCCCCCTGTTTGGTCAAATGTCATTCTGATCATTTCATCTGAGTAAATGCAGACTGGAGGGAAGGGCTAGGAAACATTTTAAGTGCAGGAACAGTGGAATTGTCTGTGTAAGATCCTGTGTGGACCAGCTTCCCACAGGTTGCTTGCAGCTCCCAAAATCTGTGGCTTTCCAGGGAAATATCTTACTGCAATTACTGAGTAAATTTAGAAGAGGAGTTTCCTGAAAGTAGAAAAGCTAGGGTCAATCCTACGTTCCTAAGTGTTGTAAATAGTAGAATGTGCTATACATATTACACACATTTTATATAAATATTTTTTTTTTATAAAGTTGTTCTCAGAAGGCCCAATAAAAGCTGAGCTCCCATGGTGGGAGATGTGAATTACCCCATCCCACTGCAGATATGATGGGGATGATTTCTAATTTGGCATTTTTTTTTCTTTTTCTTTTTTTTATGGTGAGTGTAGAAGATAACATAAATTGTTGAATAAGCACACTGATTGGTTGTTACCCATGGAAACATTAACTGAAGTCTAATAAATACTGTTAGAATCTGGATTGCACAGGTACTGAATGTTGAGACTAAGTGAAAAGTTCTCTTGGAGCTCTGCTTCAGGTTATTTTCTGACTCAGGAAGAGTATAGAATCATTTTGCACTCAGCTAAGCTAGAAGTGTTGTCTTCACAACAAAGAAAGAAAAAGTACTATTAAAGACTCAACAATTTAAATATACATTGCTCTGCTGACATTCAAGATGCTTCAGTAATTGAGAAGAGTGGGAAATCTTGGTTTCTCACCTCTCCTTTCTAAATGAATTTCTGCATCCTAAATTGAAGAAAAACAATGTATTTTGAAGCATCTGCTGTATCACCATGATTAATTCTGGGCCCCCTGTTAGTTACCATATTTGCACTTTATGACTAACCTCTTAACCTGTAGCAGCAGCTGGCAGTTTTAAAAGCTGCTACGTTTCTCTCTTGCCATTTAAAATTAAGAAGATCATGAAGGTAAAACCAAAGTGATATTTAGAAGCAGTTATATTCACATTGGTATCATGAGGAACTGATTTTTGCAAAACCTGAATGATCCTATGAGAGTACAACCAATTCCTGCTTTAAGTGTCCTGATATCTGATATATTTTGCACTAATATTAGCATATTATGGAACAATACATAAAAGGGGGATAGCTTTTTACTGTAAAATTAAAGAAAACAAAAAATATTAATTTTAAATATTTTGAGGTTGCTGGGTTATTTTTTTCCCCTGTAGAAGGGCTTGGTTTTTAAAACAAGAGTAGTTTGTTTCTTTACAGAAGAATTAAAATAAAACTCCAGAGGCTGAAAGCACTGAATCTTCTCACAGACACTTTTCCTGATAAAGAGTTTACTTCCCCCTCATCGTAACCCTATGCACATTTTCTGTCTAATAAAGTTTTGTATCCAACACGTTTGAGTTTTGAAATGTAATATGTAATTATAACGCACAGGGGTTTGTTATTATTTAATGTCTGGTTTATGCTCCTTCCCTTGTGTTGACTTGTAATAATGTGGAACAGAACTGGTACAAAATGTTGTTAAAAGGGATAATTTTTGTCTCTAATTTTGCTTTTGATGACTAAGTACAATTTCAGTGATGAATTTTTTTGACCAGAGGGGTAACATTATTTTGTTACAAAGGCACTGCATTTTTTTAAGGGCAAGAACAGTGTCTGGTGTGCTGTGAAAGATTTGTAGCATTGTAAGAAAAAGCTGTACCTGAAAATAACAAAAATGGCCCTTTTCCTCATTTTATGTAAATATGTATTGAAGAAGAACTGGAATCCACTAATCCTTCAAGATTTTACAAAATCTGGTGAAGAAAACGTCTTTCATAGTATTTTATTGCCTCAGGTATTTCTTTTACTGTTACAGGAAAATTATTAGTATTATTCTTTATTGGTTTGGATACAGAAGGGATTTCTGACATTTAATAAACATGTATTACATTTTGCTTAGTTTTAGCAAAGAATTTCTATTCTAAGTCAGTAACATAATATTATTAACTGATCCGAATGTGAAAAAAAAAATCTTAATTTTTTTGTTCTTATACTTTTCTTAACAGTATTCCTGTAATGTTAAGAATAGTAACATTTGTAACTGTAGATCACTATAAGTGATCTGCCTGGTGGGATAATGGATTGCACTTTTCTTACCGTGCTACCAACCGGGGCTGGATATAGCTGTGATGAAAGCGACAAGCTGAGGGCTCTTCTGCAACTGGCAGTATGGATGACATGCAGAACTGCAGGTGACTTATGCCCCATGTGCCCTTTCCAATAACATTTCCAGGTTTCTATATTCACATATTTTATTCATAAACATTGAGCAGAGTGTGGCAGACTAGGCTGTGACTTGCATTTTGCACCCCTGCAAAGGAAAGGGAAGAAATAAGAATTCTTGTTGTGCCCCTGGGACCGGTGTTGGGGTGGGCTGACATAAATAAATGCTGTGAACCTGCTTATTTGTCCTCCCTCAGTGCACAGGAATAGGAATGGGAAGACAAGGGCAGATCAATACACTAAGTAGAGCAGCTGAGTCAGGTAAGAAATATTGATATTTACTGTTGGTTTGGGCCTGCAACAAATAACCATCGCTTTCCTTGAAGCCTGAAAAACCAGGGAGGGACTCATGCTGTGGAGGTATGTTGTCTCTTGGGATTACTGCAGAAATGAGGTAGTTTATGCAGTCTTAAAGGTTAGAGTCTTCTGAAACTTTTAGCTCACATTGAGTAACACCATCTTCCACAAGCTGCTGTGGAGACCTGGAAGGATTAACCTGGAGGCACTCTCCTGAGGGAAGTCTATTTCTTAAAAAGGGTTTGGAGGAGTTCCTCACCCTCTCAGTGTGGGTCAGGATTTATGTATTTCCTTAGTGCAGGGATCCTCTGTGTAAAGCAACTTTCACAGTGCTCATTCCTTGGAGTGGGGAATGGCAGAGCTGACCGGGGAAAGCTTGGTGCACAGCTGAAAATAGCAACAATGTCTGAAAAAAAATAGCATGCCAGATATCATACAGCTGGACACATTTTTTCTGGCACAAGAAGATAGGTCATTGTTTAAAAAGCCAGGTAATTTAGACACCTCTGGATCTAGGGGGACAATAAGGGAGTTTTAAGTTCGTGTATAGGTGTGGTTAAACATGCAAAAGCCCCTCTCTGGATTTTACTTTGGCAGCTAACCTTCAAAAGAATGGTTTCCTTGTCTGGAGAAAGGGAAAATTCCCCTTCCTGCCGATTGCAATTGCCCCTAAAAATAAACATTGATTATTCCAGTTGCTTTTGCTATATTCACAAATATTTCTGTGCAATTAATGAAAGCGTATGAAGGGGAGGCTGAAAGTATATGGGATGATGTGTAAGCAGCAACAGATACATTTTAAATATCTAGGTCTTTGGAGGCTTATGTGGCCAAACTTTCCCTACTTTTAGAGGTTAACCCATAATTTCTATGAATGTTAAAGTAAATCAACCATGATCTAAATCCTGCTCCCATGAAGTCAGTGGGAGTTTTGCCACCAATTTTAGTGGGAACAAGATCGAGCTGTGTAACTGTTATTTAATGCCACTGCCTATAGGAAAACTGAACACATTTATTTTGATTGGAAACAACATTATATACTAATTCCCCAAAATTCTGAGGTTAGCTGGCTGGTAGGAAATATAGTTCTTGGGGGAAAAAGTTGCTCCAACAGCTGTCATTTGCAATATATCACAATGTAAATGTTAATTCTAGTTAATGTTAAAGGAAACTGTCTAAAATAATTTAAGATGCAAAGAACTGCATTTAATGGAAGGGAACTTAAACAAAACACTTTATATCCAACAGGTTTATGTCAAAAAAATTGGCTTGCCAGGGAGTTGTTCACATTAGGCTAAATCATGCCATGGGTAATGCCCAAAATGAAGGCTGTGATGGAAGTACCCAAAACACTGAGCCTCAGAGAAGACCTTGTCCTCACCGCCCTGCAATTTGTGACACTTCATTTCTGTGGTGAAGCATCCTTTTCTCTCACAACGGAGAGGCTTTTTTTTCTTTCACCGATGTATGACAGTGGTGGAGGAGGGTCTACCAGTTCTTCACTTGCTGTCACCCTGGCTGGCCCAGAGGCAAACCCTGTTGCCATGCTGGAACAGGCTCTGTGGACTCCCCCTAACACCTGGAGGTGTCTTTCTCCCTCCTGATTTCCAATACAGATGCAAAATATGTCACTTTTAGAGCAAGATTTCACCTTCAATATATCCTCAGGGCAAGTACACAGCCTTATGCACAATATGTAAAAATTATTCCCCAAAGAGTAATCTGAAATCACTCAAAAAAATGTGCATGCAGCAAGTACTTTCTAAAGCAGTATGCATCACATCTTTGTCCAAAGTTGAAATAATTTATTTAAAAATGGGACAACTGTGCAGTGGTACAATTTTTAAATTTCTTTTTGTGTTCAGAGATAAGCATCTGACTGAAGGCTATCAAAATTTCAAGAGTGCTCAGTCACAGACATAATAATACTGTGCTTACTTGTGTGATGAAAATTGCATCTGGGAGCCTGATAAATCTCAGTAGATGTTATCCAGGGTAATAACCTCGACCAGTTGACTTCTACCATGGTGCATTCATATTTAGGTGGGGTATACCCAGGATATCATTTGGACTATATTCCTTCACATAGTGAGAAATAAAAGTACAGCCTGCTCAAATACTATCTATCTTCCGACAGCTTCACGGACAATGATCTGCGGAAGGTCGGTGGTACATGAAACAGATCTGATTGCTACAAGCATCTAAGCCTCTCCTCTGCTGAAACGCTTTGTTTAAATTAATCATATAACAAAGGTAATCTGAAAGCAATCTTTAGAAAGTCCATATACAACAATCTACATCTATCCTTATATCCACAATCTTGTAGTAGGAGATTTACATTTCTAAAGGAGCCTGGAGAGTACTGTTTACATAAGACAGTCATCACAGAGCATGTCACCTTCCAGGTTCTTTGCCATTCATCCAGCTGTTAATATCCTGCTTTGGAAAACATATCTTCATGTTTCAACACAGTTTTTTTTACACATGTGGAAGAGATATTTTACACACACATGTGACCAGCCACATAGTCTGCCCTCCACCATGGTACTTTTCCTAGTTTGAGGCAGATTATGGGGAAAACAGCACGGATGCTGGGCAGGGATTCTGACAGAAGATGGAGCCCTGCATGGCACCTGCCTATGAAACTGCTGTACAAGTGTACCTCATGAAGCAGTCCAACTTATAATATACCTCCTTTGGTGATCTGCAAGGGCTTTACTCAGTGAAGGAAGAAGGAAGATGTCATGTGGGGTGACTGGTGCCTAAGGAAGGGATAGTAAGGCAAATGATTGGTATAGTCTTCCATGCCCACACTAGAGGATGACTGCCATTGAGCAGTCGACATTTATTGTGGCTGTAAGGGGGATCCTAGATAAATATGACCTTGCACAGGGTTCTGCCCTGCTACTGCTATGATAGCTGTTCAGTCAGGGCTATCCAGGAAGCAGAAGGCCTTTAATACTTTTGTACCTCCAAAGTTTTCCACCTCTTTCCTTTGACGCCAGAAGGGCTTATCTTTGGTAGCCAGCAGTCTTGGCAGGAAAAAATCAATACTTGTATTCACATGTGAATACTTTCATTTGCACATGAATATCATTATCTCTGGAAGGGACAACACCTCCACAATGCCAATGATACAGCCAAAATCTCCCTGCAAGGATAATGGCAGAGAGATGATCAAGACAGAGAGGTGATCATGCCAAACCGAAACACAAGGAAGAACATACGGAAGTGTTTGTGAGTAAATTGCTCCTTTCCTTATATAGCCCAGCTGCACAGCATTTTCTGTCATGCATTTACTATTTATAAAGCTTTGTAGAGAATTCTAGTTTGTGTTGTACTAACTCCTCTGTAGTCTGAGAAATAATTTATAAGAGCTTAAAGACTGACTATGTTTTAAGAAAGAGGCAAAGAGCCAGAGGAAAGGTTGAACCTCCAGCCTGATTTCTGCATTTCATGACATTTGAGAACTTGATTTATCAACCTTAATGTTACATTAACATAAGCACATAATTTCCTAGGATCTTCTCATCAAATTTCAGAAGGAGGAAAAAAAAAAGAAATTAAGAAGGCCTGAGTGTAACAGCATTGTAAATTCTTTCCTCTGTATCTTGCATTGCTTCCAAAAAGATGACCAGATTGTGCTTTGCAGCTTCATTGTCCTATGAGCTCAGAAGGAAGAAAAGATCCTCTGTCAGCAAAAGGCAGTTGTTGTCCTGGAATCAGAGGAATATAATGGTTTTCTCCTTAGCGTGTTGTGCCATCTGCAAGGGATGAAGAAAAGAGTAATCTCTGATTGTTATCCGTGCTCCAACCAGTTAACTAGAGGAGGTGGA
This sequence comes from Phalacrocorax carbo, assembly GCF_963921805.1. Lineage (NCBI taxonomy): Eukaryota > Metazoa > Chordata > Aves > Suliformes > Phalacrocoracidae > Phalacrocorax > Phalacrocorax carbo. Next base: position 12,964,789 of record NC_087515.1, on the reverse strand, counting down.
CAGGCACTTAGTAGCAAAGATTCTGGATATAGTGTGTGGCATGCTTTAATGAACCAAGGGTGTACATGAACCTCCTCAGTCACACAGGTCAGACAGGCTTGCTCCTAACTGTGGTGATAACTCTTCGTGCATTAGCAACCCTTACAACTACCGTGGTTTCTAACATGGGGTCAAAATTTACATTCAGAACAGATTAATTGATGTGTAACCCTTTGTGATTTTGTTTTGGTTTTATCAAATTCTTCCTTCAGGAATAAAGCAAAATCACTAAATAAAATGACAAAAATATATGAAAAAAATTCATGTTTCATTTTGAAATTTCCTAAGTGTTGATTTCTTGGTTCAAAAGACCTTTTTGTTTTGACTGTATTTAAAACTAATAATGTTTAAAAATCACTGAACTATCAAACTGGCACATTTTCCTCAGAAATTAATGAATCATGATAGCCTGATTCTTCTGGACTACTGACCTTCCTGTAGAAGCATCTGAGCATTTTACTCTCTGAGATAAATGGGATTCCAGAAGGTTAAATACCCCACAGGAGACTCCATGTTCAGTTCAAATTTAAGCTAGTAAACCTCAAACAGAGAAAACCTTGCCAACTTTTGTGCCAGATTAATCCACTTATCTCCTAGTTACTTCACAGCCACTGCTTGTTTCCAGTTTTTCCCCTATGCTCTCTTGTAGATGTGTTCTATGAATTGAAATGGTCTGAAGAAGGGAAGCTAGGAATTTCTGTTAAGTACTCAGGTCCCTAACTACAGATTCTTCAAGGTAAATCTGTCTATTTTTTGTTTGCTTTATGAAATTTGGCTTATGACTAATATACTTGTTTATATGCTGGACTTCTTAATAATGGTTTGGGAGGGGTCTTCATTACATTTTAAGCTGGATGCATTCTTACAACCCAGCAAATATAAAAGCACAAAGATATTGCATTTCTATTTCATCATTTATGTATTTCATCCCTATTTTTTTATTTCAAAATAGTTTTTTTTGCCATTCAGACACTGATTATAAATGTGACATGATCTGCCACCTGCAAGCAAAGCCCTCTACAAATCCGCCTGAACTCAGCAGGCTTAAACTGAGGCCAGCTAAGCAAAACTTCTGTCTGAGACAAGCTGAGGTAGCCATGAAGTTCTATTGCACTTATTTTGGCTTGGAAATGGCTGGTTTTCTTGACATCTGCACAACTTAAGGCCAAAGTAAATATGCTACTGTGAGCTCTAAAACCTGATTAGCTCCCTGTCCAATTAGCCACAGTCAAGGTAGACCACCTGTGTGGCAGAAGAGGTCTGTTGCCGGCAAAAACTGGTTTAGTTCGAGTGGAAAGACATTGATTAACCTACCAATGCTGCTGGAGATTGATATGTTCCCCAAAATGAAGCTAACTATTAATATGTCCACATTTTCTCTGTCTTCCAGCAGATTTTATGCAAGTGTGTTGGTACCTTTATGAGTCTTTACAATACCGGAAGGCCTATGTTATGAATACCTGTCCTGGAATATTTCTACAGTCACTCTACATCCTTTGGTAACCGCTTCCTTAAATTCTGCCAACATTCTTCAGTATAGCCCCCAACATGTTTCTCACCTTACCCACACTGACTATATAAAATTTTCCAAAATGCTGTACTAATTCTGGTGAAATAAGAAAGCATTTTCTTACCTTCTGTTGAAGAAGGAACAAGCAGTTTCTTGAATGAGGCATATTCTCAATGATATGGATAAACAGAGACAATGGATATTATTAGTATTGCTGTAAGGAGATAAATACTTCCATTCCATCACCAGCCCCACAGTGTTATTCTCCCATTTGACATATCACTTCTCCAGCTGCTCCCCAGCTATAACCTCTTTGCTACTGTCTTCTGCTTTACCAGATTGAGAAAAGATTATAACAGCTTCAACAGGGCATCACTGGCTGGCCTTCACCTCTCTGTTCATTGAATGCTACTGTAGGGTCTTTGTGACGTATATGTTGAAGGCTGCACGAGGAGGGGATGGAGAGTTCAGAAGTACAGTTCCCACTGCTGCAGCTGCTGTGTCTGCAATAATCAAAGGGTTAAAAACTGTAGTTCCTTAATTTCACCGTAATTGGGTTGGAATAGTGCACAAATAAACTCATGTGCCCCAAAACAAAAAGCTGAAGTCTGTGTCTATATTGTGTTATTGCAACATTCCTGGCAGAAATTGAGCCAAAAAGATTTTGGTCAGATGGTTCCCAAGAATGCAATGCAAGTGTAAAGGACTGCCTTTACACTTGTAGTCATTAGGTCTATATATTTATTTTAGGCTTCGCCTGTTTTCTGTTGTAGCAGCTTTCTCCTCTCAAGCTTAGCTATCAGACACACTGCTCTGTGTTAACTTGTGTTTTCACATCCATTTTATAATAGATGATAGGCTAGAAACTTCCTTTCTGGAAAACCAAACTAATATTCAGCATCATGGAAGTACAAAGGACAATGCCATTATCAAGGGATTCCTGTGAACTTTTGCAACTCATTTTGGGATGCGCAGCACCTCCAAGTAACCCTCTCTTAATATAGCTAACAGGAAATTATGACCTCCTTAAACTTCCTCTACCCTTGCATGCAGAAATGCTATTAACTTGGGCAGAAAGCAAGTATTTATGTCCAGTTGAGGATTTTAATACAGGTCTATTATTTGAGAGGTGAATTAAACTATTTGATTTTGAACTGAAAGCAGCAGTATTATGTAATGCTTATTAGCATTCAAATTTTTTTTGGAAAGAGGCATTCATAAGAGCTATCCTCTTTTTCCCTGCTCTGATTTATTCTAACATTGGTGTCTCTGGAATAGGCTGTAAATATGTCCTTGGCAGCTATGTGAACAAAGGTTGCTCTTGCAGCCTAAATCGTATGAGTTGCTGAGCACTGCTGGAAAGAGGCAGAACACCTTCCGCTTCCATTGTCTTCAGTGCAAAATGACAATGATGTGTCACCCCTTGCGTAGTTTACTGGGTTGCAGGGCTGGGCTTATAATGAACTCACAGGGTTTTTTTCCATGCCTTGGTCCAGATCATGGATAAGAAAAATATGCTAAGATTTTGTGAGAGGAAAGAAAAAGTGATAGCAATTTTCCTGGTTTCAGCTGGTATAGTGCTGTGTTTTGGATTTAGTATAAGACTAATGTTGATAACACACTAATGTTTTTGATACTGCTGAGCAGTGCTTACACAGTGTCAAGGCCTTTTCTGCTTCTCACCCCACCCCACCAGTGAGTGGCTGGGGGGGCACAAGGAGTTGGGAGGAGTGAGTGGCTGGGTGGTGCTTGGTTGCCAGCTGGGGTTCAGCCATGACAGCAATACCACAGGCTAAATCCTGAGCTTGTGTGAGTCAGCACGGCACATCTGATTCCAGTGATGCTGTATCAATCTATCCCTGCTGAGGTTCTGCTTTGAAAATTTTAATGGCTATCAATTCAGATGAAATACTTACAATATATTGCTAAATAATAGCTAGATGCCACGGTAACAAACAATATCATGCCACTTATTATTCCATTTAAAAACAATATAAGCCATGTGTGAAAAATTAAATCTGTCACCCTGGGAAAGAGTTCAGGCTGTCAAAATGGTAATAGAAATGAAATTCAATTACCTATTTTCTATGTTACCCATGGTAATTCCCCAGAAACTATTAAAGGAAATTGAAGAGGAGATTATCTTGTAAAGTGTTTTCATAATATAACTATTGTTTTAATTATTTTAAGAAAAATCTGTAAAGTTCTGCAGAAAAACAGATGAAAGTTATAAGAACTGCAGTTTGTCAGACTAAGATTAACTGCCAGCGACCATGACCATCATTGCTGTGATGGCAGCCACATGCTCACTTCTATAGATTCTCTTTATGCTCATCCATAGTCTGGGGGACTGAAGGCAGGGATGAGACTGATGCTGAGTTTTCGGTAGCTCTGTAGAAGAAGGAAGCAGTGAAATTCCTTTACGGTCTTTTCCTCTGAGCAGCTCCATTCAGCTCTGCGCCCTTTCTCTGCCAGAGCCGGGCCACCTCCACTGCAAGTGGCAGGGTCCCTAAGGTGGCAAACATTCGTTAAACGTCCAGTGACCCCTGGACTAGGTAGGAACTAGCATTCATTTTCCTGTGTGGCTTTTCCAGCTGTGCAGAATGGAGCTCAGATACTGTCTTTGGCACAATTTCATAATGCCATGAAGAGTGGAAGAATTTAACAGGAGGTACAGTGAGATACCATTTCATACTGCAGCTTCAGAGTGAGCTACAGCCTATAGTTTAATGCTGCAACTAGTGGTCATGAAGACCTGAACCTCAATGCATTTGCTAATCATTTATTGTGTAAAAGGAAAGAGGGGCTCAATATAAGATGCAAAATGGACGTTCAGCTGGGATTTAGGCTCCTTTGTAGATTTAGCCCTAAACTGATGCATAAATATTCTGTAAGTAGTAGTCAAAGACAAACCTCTTATTTTACAAACAAATTAGAATTCCTCAGGGCAGAAATTTTTAAAAGTGAATGATAGTGTTAGGTGTTTGTGTTATGGAAGAGTTCAGATTTTTTTCCAGGTCAAATTTATACAAGAGGAAGAAAAGACAAGACAATCGAAAAGAAAAATAAGATCAAAAAGTGGACATTATGTCCTGGTGCTCTCAAAGACTGATCATGTTTCCTATCCTATCACAAAAATAAGTTAAAGCCAGCATTGAAAACTGGTTGTATTCTACATATTAAGAAAAATACCAAGAAAATGAATGCTTCACTAAGTGTGGAGTGAAACAGGCTGGTATAAGTTTATGGCTACGTATTCACAATCTCCTTAATGCACCACAAGATTTTCTGTTACCTTTCCAGACCCCTAATGGGAACAAGCTGGAAGTTGTGGCAGACATTTTAAGAGTACACTGTGAGTCATGTGTGCAGTCTACTCAGTGGAGAGGCAGTGTTGGGTGGCTTCCTGCTCTCAGGAGTCTGATCTTTGGTGAATAACCTCAACTGGAGGGTACAGAGCAGTGCAGAGGGAGGCCAAGTAGCTCATGTGCCTGAATCTGGTTTGCCTTTGCACTACAGACTGCAGAGCACCTGACCTCTAAGTGAGCCAGTGCTGAGATCTGCTATGCTTGACAAGACTTTCTGCTACTTGAGCTAAATTGTTTACATCTCTCTTGCTAATTTGTTTACTCCTCTGAAGCCTGTAGCATAGAGATACTCTGATTATTAATTGCCTTCTCGTCACCATCAGGAGGTCTTGGTGGTACTTGGAATAAATGGATAGTGTTCAGGGTACCTGAGTCCTCATCAAAACTAGGTGAGAATGATAGGGGGAGTCTGTACCACGAAATGAATCCACATGCATCCTCTACCCATCCTGAAGAGGCCAGCCCTGGTAGCAGGAACAGTCTAGCCACAGCACAGTGTCTTAGCTAACTAGCCTTGCAGACCAGCTATGCTAATAAGCCTGAGCATAGCTCTGACAAGGCTGGTTTCAGGTTCACAGTTAGTATTTCTGAGTTCTGCCACACAGTGCTGTTTAGATGTATTGTTGGCCTGGGGCTAGCTAGAGGCAATCCACATGAGACTGCACTGCACTAGGCAAGTACTCTCTCTGTCTCTGTGGAAGCTGATGAACTTCTCTGTATCCCAGTTACTTCACTGATGAGATGGAGGTTCTTGGAAAAATGGTCTAATTTTGTCTTCTTTTGGCTCTTTCTTTAAGTGCGGTTTGCATTTCCCTGTTACCTGGTTGCACGGGAACTCAGAGCACAAGCGCCATTCAGGGCTAGTTAGAGCAGCCAGTCAAGATAAGAAAACTTGCATGCTGATAATATAGCTACACAGAAATAATTATATAGAGCTAGATCATGCCCTCGAGGCATAAACTTGTATTCAGAAGAGTTTTCCTGGCATGAATTGGATGTACTCTGATACTTGGCAAGCACAGTGACATAGAAAGTGCCGCAAAGGCTGCTGCATCATGCCTCTGGCTGAATCTTCCCTCCTTGGACCACCCTGGCTTCCCAGCAGAGCAACTAGGGTGCAGCCCTTGCAGGCTCCTGGGCTGCGAGTCTGTCTGACCCTTGTGCCACAGGCGAAAGCTCCTTATTCCTTCCCCTTTTGCTGTGACCATGTAGACAAGCCAGGGCAGAACTAACCTGTGTGATCAAAGAGTGGTGCTGCAGTGAGAAGGTCCAGAGGAAAGAACAGAGTATATTTACTTCCTTCCCAAAAGGAGAAGCAAACTCAAGATCTAACTGCTGTATATCACATTATGTAAATAAAGCTGCATAGTTGCAGCTCCCTTGTTGTCTAAGGCTTCATAGCAATGAAGTGTTCTCAGAAGTTAAACAGGAAAAAAAAACAAGAAATGCAAACAAGAAAATCTGAGGCAAATCATCACAGCTGAGAAGATATGGTCCTCAAAATACAGTATATGTGCCTTTAGCTTGTCTATTCAAAATGTCTTTTTTTTTTTGTTTTGTTACACATTTTGAAAAATAGTAGCTGGAAGGCTCTTTGAAGACCTCAAGGAAGGTTTTGTGCATGGCCAAGGAACCTGCTCTTTGTAAAGCAAGAGTCAGAAGTACTGAAGAATGTTCTATTTTCTTAACATAAAGTTAGGGCGGCTTTAATCCCCAGCTCCAAATGAATGAACAATGCTGAAAGACAGTTATTTAATGGACCAAAGATTATGGGAACAGGAGTCAGAGAATAGCCTCAGCTATCATAAAGGAACAGAAATGGAGAAATACATCAATTAGAAGTTAAAATAAGTCTAAGTTCATGTTCTAGTTTATATTTCAATGTTGAATTTCATACAAGAATTTCATTACTTTCATATTGGGGCTTTTCTTATGACCTTGGAAGGTCCTTGGAGTTCGCTAAGTTTAGATTAGATTTAAAAACCTTTTCATTTCAGAAACTCTCCAGCATGAGACATTTAGGTGATATTATGCATTGAATGTACTTTTCATAGTTATATATGTTTTATTTGTTTCTGAACATGTTTTATGTAAGGTTTCCTGGATATAATTGTATGTCTTAGGTGCCTACCCGTCAGTTACTATGGTGGGGGTGCTATGTGATTTCTTTTTAGATCATTTTCAAGTAGAGATTGTATCTGTCTGTTTTTTTTTTAAAGACATAACTACACTGTGACAACTGCCAGGACATTGCAGTATGTGTCATGCAGGCAGACTTCTATGAATTTAGAACAACCACCTTTACATCTTACACCTGCAAACATTAAAAAGTGCCAGCAAAGTGGCATCACAGTCTACTTTGGTAGAATATTCAAAGCAAGAAAATCAGCAATATAGTTCCATTTTCTAAGTCCTCTGTCAGCCCACTTCTGGCTGATCTCAACTCTGTTTTCTAGTGTTGATGCAAATTTGCCAATTGATGGCATGCCCATCAGACTACATTAAAGAAAAGATGTCAGCCAGCACAACAAACTCTGTAGCAGGTTAATGACCTGTACTAGCATGGCCATTTTCTTTGTTAACAATAGTTCAAGTCACCCTTTCATTAACACTCTTTACCCCTATAGTTAGAGATCTTCCAGTCTTTACATTGATTTTGTTCTTTGCCATTTTAGTATTACTGGGTTATTCCAACTATCTAAACCCTTTAATAATACACATGACTTGATCAGTCCACCTTTTTACTTATCCCTTTAATTATTACTGTAGTTAGTTATTCATGGAAACACACATACACATGAGCGATTCAAGAAGTGAACGGCTTCCACCATGAAAAAAATAATTAAATCAAATTCCAGAAATCTCAACATAAGAGTGACAAATGAATAGAAAAGAGAGAAGGTGGAAATTGATAAAGAAGAATTGCAGGGAAGACACCACGTTCAAAGACCTTAGCGATGTCTTGATGGAGTAACGGATTTTGCAGGCTACGACCAGGCAAAATGCATCAGAAGTAGTAGACAGGCATGGTCAAAGGCATGATATTGGAAGTGGGAAAAGACAACATGAGTTCTCTATGAAATCCTGACTCACAACCAAAGCAAAATCTCCCTCTAAAGTTATTTATAGTTTTTGTTGCTTAAATATTCTGCCAACCCTAAAAGGTAAGACTAACACTGAAATTCCTAACAGTCAATGATTTGCAATACATAAAGTAAAAAAAAAAAGAAGGATGGGAAGAGATGGAATTAAATCTGCACGCAGGCTTTGTCACCTGTAATCCAACCAGGTCTTCTACCCTATTGCTTGTCATCAAACTGTTCATGCAGTGTAAGCGCAACTAGGCCTTTACTGATATTTATTAAAGATAGAACTGTGTTTTATGCTTTGTGCACAAATATGGACTTTCAACTGAAATGACTTGTCAGAGTTGAAATTATATTATAAATTAATTCTAAATGAGGTAACATTTTACCACAGAAATGTGCTTGCAAGCAGAAATAGTTCATCTGTGTACCCTGTTTTGTTTAAAGTTGTTATGAAAATGTGTTTATCTCTTGATTCACATTTGGAAACAGTGGGTGAAATAATCCACAATGAGTAATTTATTTAATGAATTTTGCCAGTCTTTGCTCTGTTGCCCATGAATCGCCACAAACATATGACTTCTAAAAAGCATTCATTATTTGAAACTATTTGCAAATTTCAGCAGTTTACATAAATAATTCTTGCTCTGTGTATCAATAAAAACAAAATGGCAATATGGTTTACAACTGGCACCTGTAAACAGAAGTTAATTAAAATGTATCAGATTACTTTTTTTTTAAAACACTTTTATGTTTTTTTCCTAGTGCATATTCATATCTTGACTACTCTGTAGTGAAAAATATTAAATGCAGTCCATTTAACCTGAAACAAGCTCAAATATTGCTCCAATGGTGTGACTGTAATGGGGCCAATGCCAACAAGGCCAACAGCCCAAATGTCCACAGACAGGTCTAGGCAGGATTTCTAAGCTTTATTGCCTTGTCTTTGGCAGTCAGGCTAGCCAGGTTAAGTCCATTCAGACAAAACAAGGTATACCTTTCATGTGCACCAGTTCACATAAAGTCACTCTGGGTTAGATCTGAGCTCAAGCAACAAGGAAGAAATACCCTGGATTGCTCTGTCCCAGGAGTATTCCTGTGTTGAGGTGTCAGACCAGGTGGAGACCAAGCTTGCTTCTTGTGCTAGGCTTGTCTCTTAGTCACATTGAAAATACTACTGAAAATCATAGGCTTTCTTAGAAAGAAATCAAGAAGTGCAGTTAATATTTTTATTGTTAAAACTGCTATTTACTCTTACACAGCCTGGCAAAAACAGGGTAGCACTGCATCTGGAAGCATCCCTGAGGAAGGTGGTCTGAAGAGCCACCTCCTTGAACGTGTTTTCCACACCTCATTTAACTACTTCACACACTCATTTTCCAGTCATCATAGCCACTTTAATTAATAAATTAAAACACTTGCAGCATAGAATACTTTTATCAAACTTGTACAGACAGTTATTAGCATATTTACCATGGCCAAACTGTTTCACTTCATTTATTTCTAAGTCAGAAACAGTTGCGGCAAACACATCAGAATTCCAGCTCAACAAAAAACATCTTTATTTCCTCTGTAGCAAAAAATCAAGTTTATAATATTCTGAATAATACATTATCTATATCCATCCATCCATTCACCCAGAACTCAATTATCTTAGGCTGAGCAATGTTTTAGGTTTAAATTTTCCTGTTTGCATTTCTCCAAAGGTAAAAAAGATCTTTACAAAACACTGTGAGTCAAAAGGGTCTATTTCCATCCAGCATTGGGAAGGGAATTCTCATTCCTTTAAGTAGGAGAATTTGTACGTATTAATTTACCACTTAGATCTGTGTCCCTTAGGTTCTTCTTGCAGTTACTCCAGCACCTATTTCAGTATTAACGTTACCACTTGCATTTTGCCCACTAGGCCTCCTACTGCTTTGCTTTTACAACACTTCATATTTTTCATATTAGCATTAGGAATTTCTACTGCCCCACAGTGCATTCAAGGCTTTGATTTTTATTTCACTAACGGACCCTTTTTGAGAGGGGGATATTATTAAACTTTTAGCTTTGTCTATTGTAAGGTAATATGGTACTTTTTTTTTCACTTATGTAAATATATGCAATGATGGGGGCTTATTTTTTTTTAATTGAACATAGTTTACTGGACTTTTTGCTCTTCCATTGCTTCAGAGATGTTAGGTCATAGCTCTTACTTAGCTTAGGTACACAGGCAAAGTCATCACTGCTGAAGTGCCTGAACTCCTCATACTATTGCAAGAAGGGTTCCCTGCAGGGCCATGCCAGGTAGAGAAATTGTATCATCGCCTCCATTGTAGCAGAAGGCGGCTACAGTGTAGATACACGTGTAGCCCCATGGTTCTTATTTTCTATCTTTTCCTATCTTTTTCTGCATGGAAGCCTGGATTTTCTTCATGCTTCATGTGTTTTCACTGTGCTTTGGAAGACAAAAGTGTGGGGGGGTGTCAGAGGCAGCTTCAAGATTTTTTTCTTCATCAGGCCGTGTGAGGGACAGTATGTCCCACTAAGGTACCTGTTTCCGCAGCACGGGTAGGAGGCGAGTCTGGGCTTGGGAACAAGCTTGGATCACTCAGATGGGCAGTGCAGGCAAAGCCAGAAAGGCCAGTGAACTTGCCCAAAGTCATGGGGAAGGTGGAGATGGAGAAGGAATAGAGCTGAGATCTTCCAGGATGTTACTCTTCGATTGTCCTTCCTTACTGCAACAGAAAAAGCACCAGGGTCTGGGACCCAAAGAGTGTGAGAGAGAAGGCATTCAGGAAGTTCAGAGACTTCAAGTATATGTCTGTGTGTATGTACAGACATACCTTTCAAAAATTACAGAGGTAAGTGCATATAAATTCCTATATCCTGATAAGAACTTTTCCTCATAGAAGGGCATATAAATTTAAAAATCCAGTTTTCATTTGTTTTCTGAGGCTAAATGAAAGCAAGCTGAAATGTAACCATGCTGCAACAACAAAGAATTTACATCAAAGGAATGCATTTGTAAGTGAGTACAGTTTTCATGTGATTGTAGTCATGATGCACTGTGATCCTATTGTAGCTTATTTCTGCAATAAATTGTAGAAGCAGAGTTTCCTTCTTTTCTAGACATCGGGGTTCTTTAAATCTTTGGGAACACTCTACATACAGCTGGTAGTGTGTAAGATATATCTACATTTACCAACATAACTTTGGAAAGCTCTATTTTTCATTTTTAAACAATACAAATCTGTTCATTTATAGAAATTCATGAAAATGTAGTTCTTGTAGACTGTGTGAGTCATGCTTCTGAGATGCTTATGAATTATATTGTCCCTCTCTCATAGCTCTGCTAAAATTCTTTACTGTCTTACTTCACTGTGCTCTGTTCTGCAAATTGTAACCAACCTTAAATTTTATAGGGATACTTTTTTATATTTAATGGCAGTTTTTATTGTTGTGTTTATTTTATTGTTACTCTATATTAAATCTGATTGTACTTAATTTTTCAAATGCTGTTGAAGCTCATCAAAACCATCTCATCTAATTACTCTTCTTATTTGATCGGAGACTCCTGTTGTTAGCGGTCAGACAGACAGGGAGATGTCAGCCTCCTCCCCTCCATGGTTATTCATCCAATCCTTTTTGGTTCTGTGAAGAAAGTATCTTCCCACTGCAGATGGAATAGAGAAATTCTCAAATTTCAGAACTTGAAAAAACCCAACTAACTCAAGACTTCAAAAAAATACAAGAAAGCATATGCTGTATCTTAATGTCCTCATAAACCTAGTAAACTTACACCTTAGCATCTTACATCTTGAGCAAATGGCCTCTAATGCTAATGGTAATTCTGGAGACAGTCTGAAAAAACCAGGAAATTTCCACACCAAAGGAGAAGTACCAGTCTCCATCCAGTTTTTAAAAAAGAGGCAGGTGACATTAGCAAATGCAAAGAAGTGGACTTGATAATTATCTTTTGCAAAATAATGAACTCATTTGTAGTGGCTTCCCATACCAAGACTACTGTCTCACTCTAAAAGTGCCCCACTAAATTTGAGGAACTACTGACAATAAGGCATAGTTAAAGCAAAAACAAGTAGTAAAATATTCCAAGAAAAAAGGTGTTAAACCTAAACAATTTTAAACTAAGAAAAATGAATTATCACAGGTAGGGGTAGGAACAATGGAAGATTCATTTATTTATCCATTCGTTCATTTAACTTCCTTTTGAATATTGAAGCTATGGCTGAATGAATTTATGAGACTAAAAAGGCAAAAGCTTTCTTTCTAAACCTGTAAATTCTGAGCACACACCAATTTGTATGTGCAAAGCTAGAGGATCTTGTGCACAAATACAAGTATGCAAGTACACAAAACACCACTGGCATCTGTCATTTGCCATTTCTATTAACAAGCGCTCAGAAGTCCAGTCTGGGAGGCCTTTGAAGATTCAGTCTGTCCGAATGGCAAATAAGTAACAAGTGTGACACTAATTTCTAGAAACGTGGAAAGTTTCCCTCTGCTTCATCCCTTTCCAAGACATGATGAAAACACTTTCAAGGCTTTAAAATGAATGTGTTTAAAATGTCAGAGAAACTGGACTGTTGGATCTGTCGGATACTTCATTTCAATAGGGGGTGTAGTCTTATTTATACATGAAGGAATACATTCAGAGGAGAGTAGCCTTATGTGTTTGTATATGCACATAAACTGGATCTCTTAGACACTAGTCTTCTTAGCTTCTTTCCATCTCTCCAGACACCTCCTCTAGTTTCCCTGTCTTTGTTTGGAGTAGCCTCACATCCCAGCTGTCCTTCATCAGGTCTCTTCGCTTTCCCAATAACAATATATTGACAAAAACTTACACGCTCTTGTCCTTCAAACCTCCATCTTTGCTCAAGGCAAAGAAGCAAGGGCACAATATGTGGTCCAGCACATTAGACTATACTATTGCCTTAAAAAAAGCCCCTCAATAATAATCACCCTTCTACTATTTAAAAATTCAAATTAATTATATATCTTTTTGAAAGGTGACATATATAATACCTACGTGTGGAGTTATGTAAAATCCTCATTTCTTTTACCTTTGCTTGGTAAACATGGGTTTTGTTTCTCCTCTCTGCCTCCCCACGCACTAGAGAGGCACCCTGATCCATGATATTTGTATATCTATCTGCTAGTGAAGAAGCCACAAATAGTTCAGAAATGAGCTCAGCCTCTTTGCTCAGCCTTTGGGGAGGAAGGAGCGGCTGGTAAAAAGGAAGTGAAGTTTGAATCATAGCTCTCCATTTTGCTTGATAAAACATCACATGATATGAGGCTAACAAATTAGTGTCCCTTTCTTTGTATAGTAAGCATACAAGGTTGTGCTAGCAAGATTCATGCTTCCTGTTTGTCACCCTTTCGCCATAGCGTGAGGGCTCTGAATTGTTACATAACTTTAAAGCAAGCTTTAGGCATCAAGCTGGGCACATGTAAACTAAGAGACCCAAAACGCAGGGCCATTCCCCTGTTGAGCATTTTTGCTGCCCTTTCCTTCTCCATCTTTTACCAGAAGACCTGTATAAGCAGGCAAATACCCACTGCTACTGCCTCATCCCTCTTCTGCTCTAAGCCTCCAAGCAGCACTCGCCAGGCACCCAGACAAGGGAGCAGCATCCCTGCAGGCATCTCTGGCTGTCCTGCTGTGATTAGCCAGCATGTTTAGGAAACTGCTTCCAGGTACCTGGCTTCTGACAATTACACCAATTACATTTTGTCTCACCAATCTACTGCCTGATCTATTTATTTGTCCATTTGCTGACTCAGCTCTCTCCCCAATGATACTTGACGCATTAAATAACTTAGCTCTTTCACTGATATGCTGCTGTCTGCCACTTATCTGCTGAATCAACTCATTGCTACTTGCTTTTTTGTTCCTCTTGGTAGCTGACTTAGATGGTAACTTAACTGATTCCCTTACTTTTAAACAGACATTGTTGCCAACTTTTCTTCCTCAGTTAATCATTTAATGTTATTTCCTTTTTGTCTGCTGCTCTTGACTGCTTGAGTCCCACTGTGCAAACTCACTATCTTGTACATTTGTTCTCCTGTCATCATCCATGTGACAGTTTTCCTTTCTATTACTCTCTTTCCCTCTTCTTGGTTCTTCCTTTCCCATGCTTTTTTTCATGTCATCTGTCATTCGTACTGTCTTTTTGTTTTCTCCCTTTGACTACCCATACTGCATCACACCCTTGACTACCATTTTGCCACCCAAAGCAGTCCTTCCCCTCCTTCTATCATCCTATTGTTTGTCAGCCCCATATATAAAGATAATGCAGTTACATAAATTATACTTGTTATTACACTTGATACATTTTTTTGATACTTGTAATTTTCACCAATCTACAGGTTGGAAAGTTTGCGATATGACCAGCAGTGACTGTACAATACAGATTAATTATTAAACCTGGATTGAAATAGCATTTGTAAGAAGCAGAAGAGCTGGAGGATAAGAAAAAGTAAATAAAAACATATGAATCCCTAGTAATGATATTAAGAAAAGCAAAGCAAAAACTAATTACTAAAGCTGATAAATGGATCATTTTAAACTTGTCAAAATACTCTTTTGAACCCAGACTGCAAAACAAACAGTTTTCCCTTTTGCAATAAAATAGAAACTGAAAACAATTATATTTTTCCTGTCCTTTTTTATTTTTAATTTTGAGTTTTCCTATATTACTAAATGTAAATAGGGAACTGATCAAGTTTTTCCCCCTCTTCCAGACCTCTGGATAATTTTGTAAAATGCTTATAAATTTTAAAAGTTACCCAGAGGAAGAATAAAGATAAAGTGGTAATCCTCCCACTTTGTAACTGTTCCAAAAGTGGTAGAAAAGTTTCCAAATTAGGAAACCCAAGGGCCCAAGGGTCTGGTAGATTCTGAAGAAAACAAAATTCTTTGTGAAATTGGATTTGTTTAACATATATTCACCATCTTAAAAAAAAAAAAAAGAAAAAAAATCCCCAAACCATAAGAATTTCTCCTTTTGAAATTATTGCTCATTTTATTTTTTTTAATTATTTACTGCAATGCAGTATTTAGAAAATTGAAGTCAAGCACCCTTTCAAACTTTTAAAACCTTGAGTTACCTACTCCAGTTTTACTGAAATATTCATTTCTAGAAATTTTAAAACAGAGAAGATTTCCTCTCTTCTGATGTCAATCCAAGTTATGAAATCTCAGTAATTTTTTCACAAGACATTCTTTCTACATATCTAGAGGTGCATATGTTTTACACATCATCATTTTTGTTTTCCCTTATTCCAATGCAAATATACTTTATTTGAAATAAAGCCTGTATTTTTCTTGCAAAAAAAGTTCTTTTTATTACCTAACATTCTATGCAGATTTGAAATTTGTAATTTTCTCTACTTTCTGAAATTGAAAAGCAGAATAAAAATAGCTGGAAGATGGTCTGAATAGTAATTTTTTTTTGGTTGGTTATTCAGTGAATATATAAGTGTGACATTAATATGGTGGGACTGTTAAACCACTCACTGCCTTTTGGAATTCTGCCTCTTCTTAATCTCAGTCATATCCCTTTTTCTTGACAACCCAGATTTATTCTCACGGTAATTTTGCTGGATGACCCAGCTACAAACACTTTGAAGAAAAATGGTTTCGATTTTAACTTCCTAATTATTTTCAAGACTGATAAAAGCGGCTGGTAGATGAGAGGAACTGAAGTTCCAGGGAACCAATATTTTCCCACAGAATCAATAGCTTTTTAACAGATCATTAATATTACTCCTTCATTGATAATATACTGGCAAAGATCAGCATTTCTAAATACCTCATTCTGTCAGTCTTTTGTTGGCTTTTCTGTGCTCTTTAAAAAGGCCCACTCTTAAATAACCAAGAAAATATGGAAACACTAAAGGAAAACATTTTCCTTTGTTTCCCATTCAATTTCAGAACATCTAATGGTGGCTTGGGCAAATGCATGAACGTCTGGCTTGGTGCTGATTTTATGTGAAAGTAAATTGAAGAAAAGCTGATGTAGTGTGAAAACATCCAGCAAAGCAGCCATTAATGCAGATAAGAAAGTTTATTATTGCACAAGGGTAAACCAAAGATATGTGTGATTCAAATATAAATAACATCTGAGTGGTAATTAATGAGATTTGCACTTCGGGGGGAGAGTCTGAAAACTCTTGCTTTAAGCATAAAACTTGTAAATAACAAGCCAGTTCTACAAGGCAAGCTGACCACTTAGTGATAAAACATGGAAGCTAACATAGATTCCTACTGTTTGTAATCAGTAATTTATAGGGTGTGATACAGTGTTTTGCAAAGGATGAGCTAGAAAAGAACCTGGTGGTTGTAGCAGGCTGTAGCTGAACATGGATTCGTGGTGGCTCAGAGCAAAAAAGGTGCCTGTGGATGCTCAAACTGGGGACTGTGAGTAGAAGTGGAAAAGCTACAATTATCGCAGTAATGAGACCATTGTAGTCTGTGGTATATCGTGTACCCTACAGAGCCCACACTTTGGAAAATAAGTTAGTAAACAGGAGTGTGTATAAATACAACACGGGAGAATGTAAACACTCTCAAATACCTCAAAATTCTCAAAAAAATCTCAAAACTACAAGTAGTTTTCTCTTTCTGGAAGATATGCTTTCCAGCTGGATGCTAAAGAAGTTCTATGTTTTTAGTTAATACAGAAAAGGTTACATGAGAAATTTTATCTCATTCACTCAGTACCCTTAAATCAAGAGAAGATGTCTTCTCCAAAAACACGCCTCTTTTCTTATACAAAGTATATGAGCTCAGTGGAAGAACCACTAGGGAAATTTTGTGTCCTGTGTTACAAATATCAGACAGAAGAGGTAAATATAGAACGGAACAGATATAACCCCATTTTTGCACCCTTTACTAGTATCAAGTATTATGTGTATGTTTAGTGTTATTGGCAAAACAGATACGCAAGCATCCTGTATTCCTGAAGACTTATTGGTCTAGTGTACTGGCTTCCCTCTCCCTTTTTCATGATTTTCTAGAAAAGAACTTTCTCCTGTGCTTTCCTATCATTTCTGTATGAAGAAACAAAATCAGACATATGTCTATGAATGTGCAAGTGAGGCGTGTGAACCCTACCACATTTATGAATTAGACTGTTGCAGAGTCCCTGATTCTGGGAGCCTGCTTTGTGATTCTTTTGCTGTTAAAACTAATTTCAATCCCAAGCTACTAAGTCAGCTTGGAATCATAACAGCATCCAGTCACCAAGTTTCAAGTCACTCTACAGTAATATCCTGCTGTGTCTGTAACTCAAGAATAGCTTTTTGGTTTCAGCTCTTTTAGTCAATGATAGGGATTTAGACCTTCTTTCCCATTAGGAGTATAGAACACCAGGGGAAACATTTACACACATGGACACTCTTCTTTCTCTCTAATGTCAGTCATTGATACTCGTGCAGCAGACCTCTTCTGAGAGATGGGTCACCTGTTTAATTGGGGGCATTTCAGACTTTCAGACTATGCTTGTTGCTGCACATACAACAAGCCTATTCTCTGGCTCACAGGGCAAGTGACCCAGCACAGCTCCCATCTACAGAACCTAAACTATATTTCTCCTAAAATACTCAAAAAGGCTTAATCATGCAGCCCACTGGGAATGGTGCTGTCACATGCAACTGCCTGAATGTTTCCTGGTGCTCCTTGGAGGACTGACAGGAGCCAGCCTGCAGGGAGCACGTGAGCAATTATGCAATATGAATAGTCATGTTTCAGTATTACAGCCCATGCCTTGGACTACCATAGTAAGATTGTAATCTTGCTGTCTTTTTTGCTTAGCTATGCCTAGAAGGTTTCTCCTGGTTCTTCTCTTAGTGGTCACTAAGAGAAAAAAGAGAAAGAACTGCTATGATCTAGCCTATACCTTCAAGGCAGGAAAGAAATGTGTTCCTTCAGCACAAACATGTATCTGAAGAACTGCAATAAACAAATATAAGGGTCCTTGAATGTCTGCTCTAGTCTCTTGAGCCTGGACTTTGGGCCATGCCCAGCTCTGAGTTCATTAAAAATCGTCCATGTTCATTAGCTGTAAAAGCAGCAGCTATCCAGCTGTACAGAAGACAAAATCAAAAACGGAGAGAAAGAAAATACTACTCCTTTCCACCCCACTCCTGTGGGCTTTACTCATTAAAAAATTCTCCTACTGCCTTCCATTTTCAGCTTCTTACTTGTCACTGCAGAATACAGTTATATCTTATATTATATCAAACCTTTGGGGCTGATTATCAAGGCATTGCTGCTGCGTCTTCTTACTAGGATGGGATAATAATGTGCCCTCAGAATCAGCATAATGTTATCATTGATTGTGCCCCTGAGTAAGTGAGGTCCCCAGTCCTGGTATGCCTGCTGTGTGATAAAACGGTGGTGTGGACCTGATGACATTCTGACACAGTCTTCTGCAGGAAGATCCCTTGGGTGTCTTGGAGTGTGATTTGCCAGCGATGTGAAGTGGCAGCTGCACGTAGGGCTGCACAGTGTCCTAGCAATTCTCCTAGGCCAGGATAGTATGGACAGTCAGAGATGTGCTGTCAGGGATGCCTGTGGCTGAGCTGTAATAGCTGCTATCAATGATACTTCAAGAACTTCTGATGAGAAATACTGGAGAAAAGCTAAACATTATTACTAGTTTTAGCTCTGTGAAATGTGCACTGCCAAACTGTGATGGTGTGATTGTAATTGTTCTATATTTTAAACACTGGCTCCAGTCAACACACACATCCTCCAAATGCCTCTGTTTCCTTCTTCCTACAGTTTTCTGGCATGCTCGTAGGTAGCTGTGTAGCAAAACAGACACATTGTTCACCAAGTACTGTAAATTCGCAACATGAATTAGGAAAAAAGAGAACTATTTTATTTTGTCACTGTCTTTAAGAGCATTTTCCCAGCAAAATTGTTCTAACCTCTGAACATAAACTTCACATTTTCTCTTTTAGTCATTACTGGAAACAGTTCAAGTGTCTTTGTACAAAAGTGGGTATTTTACCTTTTGATTTTTTGTGTTTTAATTAGGAAAATCCCTTTTTTGTATTTTTCCCCCCGCAGCTCATAGCTGCTTTACAATCATATCCTCAGTGTTGTAGTTATTGGATGGATATATTTTCCTATGCACTGAGAGAAAATCTTTAGGACATGATTTTCAAACACATTTGGCATTTATTTAAGCCTGCCTCCTCTGATGTTTATAGCAGAGAATATTTTTACCATTGATGAACACTGGTAAATTTTCCTCCCCTTGGATTAATTTTGAACTGTGCTTGTACAGTACCACTGCAGATAAGACCTTGCAATATTTTTATTAGACAGCTTAACCTGAAACAAAGGAGAACACTCAGTAATGAAATAATCAAATCCCATATTCTCATTTGCTGTGTCTATATGGATCAAGATGTTCTGAGCATACTCAAAGCCAAATTTGCTGGCTACTTACAACGTTGAACTCCAAGAATGCTTTCAGGAGCCAGGTGATATTATTTCAGCTGGTATGTAATGCAGGCAAATGTCAGTCACAGCTGTACTACAACACCCAGGCTGCTTACACATAGCCAAATAGAGATGATGCTTGCTTGGGAATCACCCTTCCAAGGGTGCTCCATGTTTCCCTGTACCAGAAGGTGCACTAATTTTAGAAGGGCATTCAAGGCAACCCTTGTCAGCACACCCTTCTGCCATTTCCTAACAACAAGAAGCTTCTATACCCAGTGCATATTCCACAAATGGTATGTCCAAGGCAAAATACCCAGCATCTTTGGCAAAGAAGGACCTGGGGGTTCTGGCTGACAGCCGGCTGAACATGAGCCAGCAGTGTGTTCAGGTATCCAAGGCGGCCAACAGGATCCTGGCTTGTATCAGGAACAGTGTGGCCAGCAGGAGCAGGGAGGTGATCGTGCCCCCGTACTCGGCACTGGTGAGGCCGCACCTCGAGTACTGTGTTCAGTTTTGGGCCCCTCACTATAAGAAAGACATTGAGTTGCTGAAGCATGTCCAGAGAAGGGCAACGAAGCTGGTGAAGGGTCTGGAGAGAAGGCCTTAAGAGGAACTTGGGTTGTTTAGTCTGGAGAAGAGGAGGCTGAGGGGAGACCTTATGGCTCTCTCCAACTACCTGAAAGGAGATTGTAGTGAAGTGGGTGTTAGTCTCTTGCCCCAAGTCACTAGCGATAGGATGAGAGGAAATGGCCTCAAGGGGAGGTTTAGATTGGATATTAGGAAAAATTTCTTTACTGAAAGAGTGGTCAGGCACTGGAACAGGCTGCCCAGGAAGGTGGTGGAGTCACCATCCCTGGAGGTGTTCAAAAAACGTGTAGATGTGACACTTCAGGGCATGGTTTAGGAGACATGGCAGCACTGGTTTGACAGTTGGACTTGATAATCCTCGAGGTCTCTTCCAACCTTAATGATTCTATGATTCTATGATTTTTACTCAGCTTCCATGTACCATAATAGCAGCCTGGTGCCTTTGAAAAGGTACACCTACACAACTATTTAATAGGATAAGTCACTTCATGTATATCCAAGAGTGCCACTGGACCCTACTTACAGACACTACTGCAAGTAGAGACACCCAGATGGACCAGATACAGCATCCAACTGCAGGTGATACCTTTCTGCAAAGCAACATGCATCTTCACATACCCACCTGTGTTCTGATTGTTCCATGAGAATTCTTGGTCAGACGTCACTGGGCTGGTGGGTGCTTTTGTAGGAGCTCCTGAGACAGATGGAGGCAGATGAGTAATGATCACAAGCTAAATGACTTGAATAACTCTGAAAGGAGCTTCACCACAAAAGCCTTTGACACTGTCTCCCACAGCATCCTCCTAGAGAAGCTGATGGCTCATGGCTTGGACAGGTGTACCCTTCACTGGGTAAAAAACTGGCTGGATGGACGAGCCCAGAGAGTTGTTGGTGAATGGAGCTAAATCTGGCTGGAGGCTGGTCACGGGCGGTGTCCCCCAGGGCTCAGTGTTGGGGCCAGTCTTGTTTAATATCTTTATCAATGATCTGGATGAGGGGATCGAGTGCACCCTCAGTAAGTTTTCAGATGACACCAAATTGGGCGGGAGTGTTGATCTGCTTGAGGGTAAGAAGGCTCTGCTGAGGGACCTGGATAGGCTGGATCAATGGGCCAAGGCCAATTGTATGAGGTTTAACAAGGCCAAGTGCCAGGTCCTGCACTTGGGTCAAAACAACCCCATGCAACGTTACAGGCTTGGGGAAGACGTGGCTGGAGAGCTGCCTGGCGGAGAAGGACCTGGGGGTGTTGGTTGACAGACGGCTGAACATGAGCCAGCAGCGCACTCAGACAGCCAACCTTAATGATTCTATGATTCTTTGACTACCATACTGCTGCATATGCAGTGAACTGGACAATGCCTTGATTAGGCATACAAGAAAGTTGGACAACTGTACCATCCCCAGTTTGGCTAAGGTAGAAACATAGTAAGGAAGTAAGAAATTTTAACTAAATTTACATAAGGAAAAGAAACTTTAGTTTCATAGCAGTTTTCCTAGTTCCACCCTGTTCTTCCCCAAAAACTGTTTTCTCCCTTTATTTCTCAAGGTGTACATTAGAAAGTTTTGAAGGATTTGTTTTACAATCTCCATATTAATCTTCCTGTCTCTGGGATGCCTGAACACTCCTGACAGTGGTTTCATGCCTCTGCAAAGGGAGTCATGTCTCATCCCCATGTCCCTCCACTTTCTTTGCCCAATACAGGAAGAAGACTAATATTTGGCTTTGACAGGAGAGGAATACAGGAAACAATAATCTCAAACAAATATGCAGGAGAGCTTACATGGCAGGCAGTTGACATGCTGCACTGCTGCATTTTTTATTCTCTGCAGATCCTTATCTGGGAGCTCATGATTCTCAGCCTACGTTTAGTCTTCAGGAACAGGATCAGGATGCAGAGGGAAGATGTAGAAAAAAGTTGAGGTCACTCCTACAATCTTTATCACTTATGTGATTGTGAACATTAATTGTACTGCATGGTTTTCTCTGGAGTTTTGGAGTTTAACAAGTAACTGAAGGATAAATCCTGATTTCCTACTTGACCCAAATCACAATCTGTCAAGTATTGTGAAGTTCTGTTTTCACAGAGCCAGGTACAGATGCCACAGAAGAATGCTAGTCTAAGGTTTCATTTTAATAAACACAGCTGCGATGGGTTTTATTGGCATTCTTGGCACAGTGAGCAGCCAGTTGTGATGTCCTTTTCATCCAGGGGTTACCTGACTATTGCAGAGCTTGCTACAGTGGCCCAGAAAATAAATTCCTCTATGTAAAAGGCATTTGTGTTTTTCTAGAACTGTGGCCATGAGCCCACGAGAGTATTGTCCTTGCTGTAGTCATGGCAAGGACCTTCCTACATGTGGCCTTTCCTGGGAAAATGCTAGAAGAGTTTTGGGCTGAACTATATTAAAAAGAGAATCAAATTTCCTTCATTTCATGATATCTCTTCTTAACAGGGGCTAGACCCTTCATTTCTACTTCCCATCCTCCCAAGCCCCATAGAAATGCAGAGCAGACTAAGGACTTGATGTGGGTAAATGCAACCATTTCCTACCCTTCAGCTTTGCATACAACCACAGGCCTTCCCTGACGAGCAAGAAACAGAAGAAATAATGGAAGCTGTTAGACAAGAACCAGTAATGGTGTAAGCTCAAGGGCTAGCTGTTGTTGTCAGTGAGCATGGCTGGAGGTCACTGTGGAGTTGGGCAGATGGCAGGGCACAGTGATATCTGAGGTGTGCCAGCAGGAAACATAACCTCAGGTAGTGCCAGTATCTGTGTAAGTATCACTTCCAGGCTTCATACTGGGCTTGGGGCTTTTAGGATATGTGCACACCTCACCTGAGCCTCATTCCTGTAGTCTCTGCCTGGCTACCTGTAGCTGGTCAGCATGTACTCAGGCCATGAGGTAATCATGGATGCTCAGTACCAGATGGTAAGGCAAGTGTGACTGTTACTGTGGGGTGGATAGGTGTAGTGCTTGAGAGCGTGGTGGAGTGTGAGTTTCTCTATAGCCTTGCTGGGTCATGACTTGGGTGGCCTGTGGGATCATGGCATCCCTCAGCAATAGAGAAAGCATGGACATGAGCAGGTCCTCCTAAAGCTGTTTTAAGGGCTGGTAAGGATGTACACAGGGTACTGCAATGTCTCAGGGCAGATCTTCAACACTTCTTAAATACCTGTGTAGACATAACAGCTGGCTTTTTGACTGTGGTAAAGCTGTGTGAAAGGTACTTCACATGGGTGTAAATTTACTCCAATCCTAAATTTCACAGTGGTGATGTCATGTCTCTCTCTCGAACACTGCACCTGAAGTAAACCATAAAATGGCAGCTTACTGAATGTCTGATAACCTAGTGAGTAATCCTATGATCCCACACAATTTAGGCGTCATCCTCAACAAGGTAGAGGTGGGAGGCAGGGAGCAATATTACATTGATATCTAATAACTTGAGAAGTCATTTGGTAAAACAAGGAGAAATAGTAAAGCAAAAGGCAATGACCACAGGTTGCATCTTGGAAGACTCAGTCTGGATAGAAGGAAAAGCATTCTTTCAAATATGAAGTACAGCTTTGGACTTCCCAGTACCAGGGAAGTCATAGACCCTCCATCCATGGGTGTTGTCATACACAGCTAGTCAAAGCCCAAGAGACTTGGTCTCTTGACAGCCTAGAAATACTGTTCAAAAATCTGACTGGATGAGCTCCAGAGGTCTCTTGCAACCAGTCACAGAATCTCTTCTTATTTTGAAAAGGCTATGCAAAAAAGGTACAATGAATCCACTTCACCTGAAATACTATGAAGCAGTAATTTACTGTTAATTTGTGGTTCATCTTCACTGAACAGTTAATGGAAAACATATAATTTGAACATCCCAAAAAGTTTAACTCTGATGCCTTTCACTGTAAAAGGTCTACCTGGAATCTGCAACATATATTTTATTGCAAATTCCACCTATGTATTGCTCTTATTGCTCCGTGTTTCCAGATTCTCCAAAATATTCTGCTGCGTATGGCCCATCTTTTCTCTCTCAACATCTGTAATTTATTGAAGAATCTGAGGCAGCATTCAGAAAAAAGATGGAAAGCATCATGTCACCTTTCCCTTTGAACAGCTTTGAATTACTTTCCTGTAATCATTACTGCAGATTAATGCCATCAAAGAGCAGTTCTGCAGCAGATAAAATGAACAGCTTCTGATAAATTTATCATTATAGCAAATCACACCAACTAGGATTTCTTTCCTCAGCTTGCAGAATGTACAAATGATTCTTTTTTCCCTTTAAATTTTAAAGGTTTCCCAAGCAGGCAAGGGCAACCTGAAAGTCAGTATGAAAGTCCTGAAGGCACGTTACTCTGGCCATGCTTGGGGAAACCTAATAAAATATATTTGCCTAAAATTTGAACTGTTGTACTGTATTGTGTTGAAAAGGAACTCATCGTAAGTTTAACCTTCTTTAGAGAAAACATTAGTGCCTAAATAATGGCACATTTGTGAGCAAATCCCATTAGGGAATTCTGTATCATTTTTTAGTTTTGTTTTGCTTTATCTTAAGTCATCATCACTTGCATTAAGTAGGATTTAGTGGGTTTCCTGGTTGCACTGTGAAAAAAAAAAAAACCACAAAAAAAACCAAAACAGAGACACAGTAAGGGTCACCAGGTTTCTCTGCAGAGCAAGATCTGCTGCGCATGTTTCTCCGTCTTTTATGTCTCACCCAGTCCTCTAGCCATTCAACATTAATGACTATTGAGTGACTCAGAAGAAGGGCACGGGGCACTCCTGGAAGAAGTTCAAGTACTCTGTTGATGAGAGCAGTACTAGCGCCTGAACAGCATAGAAGATATGCTAAGATGCATACCCAGTCATATTCCTTCTTCTACACAGAAAAAGAAAAAGAATATTAATGCTAAATAAAGGAGTGATCATTTAGGCCAAGGCAAAAGTACAATGCAATCAATGGATTTGCACTACTAAACACTATGGATCTAGCATGTAGCACTGTAAAGACAAAAATAAGGTATTATGGGACTGAAATAGAACACCTCAAACAATTGTGCCTGATTCTTTGCAGTCTCTGTTATATGATGTGTTTGTTGGTGACTATGGAGAAGTTGACCTGAACCTGGAGGGGCCTCCTACAGCCCATGCTCCGGCTTTCCCACCAGAAACACACAGCAGCTCCCCTCGCCTACCATCTCACCGTGTTCCACCTTCTTTCTTCATGACTCTTCATTTTTTGCTGATATGATAGACAGGCACAGAGCACACTAAGTTTATTAACCTACATGGCTGCCAAGTGATAAAATTATTATTACCACACATGTAGAGAGCCTTATGATATGTTGCTGTATAGTATCATTAAAGGGGCAGTAATTAAGTAGCATTTAACACCCTATTATAGCATCAATGTTCTACATTTTCATTCCAAGCTTCATTTTCAGTTAAGTATAACTCAGAATAATTCTCTTTAGGTCTGACTTTGGTTCAGTTTTATCCCTGTCGTATGACATAACTGAATTGGATAATTCCATCAAAAACCTCTTAGCCATTTTTGATCTAGTCTCAAACTATTCTCTATGGTTAATCAAAGCATGCGTCATTGGTTTCAGGGAAATATTCAAATAACTGCAAGTTTTGTGATTAGACCACTCAAATTCCTTTCATACTTGGCAGGTATACTGTCTTCAAAGAGTGTATGTAATTTATACATGTTAGAAGATAGTTGAGCTGCAAGGAGCTGAGAGAGGAAAATAGCTCACGAGCACTCTTGTCGCTACACTTCTCATATCTTCGGGAGAGGGACTGGGAAGCAATGGGGCTGAAGAAAGGATCCTGGTGTTATAAGACTCTGAGCTCTAAATCCTGGCTTTAGCACCAAGTCAGTATACAGCCAGGAACAAATTACTTTACCCTTTGGTCTTCATTTTCCCTCTGTAAAACGAGGATAACCGTATTCACAACCCTTGCCTGACTCTTTCACAGGAATCCTGGGGATGTTAATGAAAAAATATATAGCAAGACACCGTACTGTGAACTCCTAAGGCATTGTAACAATGATATGAGAATTTCTCTGTAAAGAAGCACACCAGTTTCCATAATAGAGTATGCCTTTCCAAAGATCACATTTTCTTATTAACTTCACTTCTATAGATGGACACTATGAAAGCATGACGGTAAACAGGTAAAAGCAAACGGAATTTTCATCTCCAAGAGTGATCTCAGCTTGTCCCTCTTCCTCAGATCAGAGTTTTAGATGATCACACAAAAGTCTGAAACTATGATGTCCACATTCCTTGTAAGGCAAAGAAATCTGGCAGGGTAAAAAGAGGTTTGCAGTCAATGTGTTTGATTCAATTAATTTTCAGTTGATTTTTGTTTATCTGTTCTTTTGGCATGATTATATCCCACATGTACTTATCTCATGAAAGACGGCCCAAACTGCCGTGGGCTTGGGAAGTGGGGGAGGTTCGAAATTGCACATTACTACTTAGCATTGCGCAAGTTACTGGTCAAAGAATGATAAATTCATACTTTGCAAGTATCTGCGCTCAAAGCTTTTGCATGCTTTTCTAATACAAGAAATGAAACAAGGTGTGATGCCTCTTTATTCCTAGATAACCCTACCCATGCACATATTTACCTCAGTAGCTATAGCAAGTCTCAATATTGTTGGTGGCTTTTTCTTTGCTGTCATGTTTTTCTATATTTTTATTATTATTATTATTATTATTTTTAATTTGATTCCCCTTTAAGTCTGTGGCCTTGAAGTTCTTCTCCTTCCTCTAAAGTAGTCCTTGACGTTGACACTGAAACCTAAATAGGTGTTTGGCAAACTCAAGTAGTTTGGAAAGTTTGGGGAGGGGTGTTTGACAACACAAGAGTTTGCATTCTTGGAGACCAGTGAATCAGGGAACAAATCTCTGTCCAGATAGTGCGCTTGGGCACTTTTCCCTCCCAATATATTGTCTCTTGCGAAATCAGGATCAGGCCACTCTCTGTGACATGACCTGATCTTGTGTGGTATCTTTTCTTCAGTTTCATCTTCTTTAATTAATGCTTTTTGCCCATTATCTTCATTAAAAAGAAAATTTAAATTAAATTAAATTAAATTAAATTAAATTAAATTAAATTAAGAAATACAGGGAACTACTGGAGACAGTTCAGCAGAGAGCTACGAAGATGATCAGGGGACTGGATCATCTCCCTTATGAGGAAAGGCTGAGAGACCTGGGTTTGTTTAGCCTGGAGGGAGAAGACTGAGGGGGGATCTTATCAATCAATGCTTATGAATATCTAAAGGGTGGGTGTCAGGATGATGGGACTAGACTCTTTTCAGTAGTGCCCAGTGACAGGACAAGGGGCAATGGGCACAAGTTGGAACACAGGAAGTTCCAGCTAAACATGAGGAAAAACTTTCCTGTGAGGGTGCCAGAGCAGGGGCACAGGCTGCCCAGGGAGGCTGTGGAGTCCCTTCCCTGGAGACATTCAAAACCTGCCTGAGTGAACCTACTCAGCCAGGGGGATTGGACGAGATGATCTCCAGAGGTCCCTTCCAAGCCCTACCATTCTGTGACTCTGTGAAGGCAAGCAAAACTGAAAATGAACCATATTTTCCTATTAAAGGGAGTATGAAGTAGATGTACAGGGATGAGTATAAACTGGCTTTTGGAACAGGCTATTGCATAACGAGATCTTCCTCAGAAAACTGTATCAGCATTTTTTTCAATGTGGTGAGGCACAACTCCAGGTGAGCCTGGATCACACTTTTTGGTTCTACCAGGCTTTTTCTTAACAGCTCAGGAAAACCACAGGAGTGTATCTGCAACGAAGTGTCATCCTCTTCATGATTACACGGTGGGCTAAACGTGACATATCATAGTCTGAGGGCTAATGAGTGCAAATAGCAGACAGAAAAAGATAGAACGGGACCTTATGTGTGTTGCTTCATACAAGAGACATTGGTCTGGTGTAGGTAAAGTATTAATGGGGTATTGAGTTCCTAATAGCTCTTTTGCAGAAGTTTCTGTGTAATGAAGTAAAGTGATCCTGAATGGTCTTTATTATACAGGGCTTCCTGAGGAAGTTAATGATTCACAGAGCACTGGAAGTTTCCCTGTTGTGGGATGTTTAAGCATCTGCTTCTAAACGTCAGGACAGGACAGCTGTCATATTTTATGTGTCCTTACAATATATATATTAGTCATTGACATAAGCTGCCATTTCAAGTGTGGGAGCAACTAGTTTCAGGATTGATTTGTGAAGAGTCTTTCTTGTTCTCGTACTATTTTTTAGATACTGCTTTAATGATTGGCTTTGTTCAGAAAAGCTTAATGCGGGACTGTACTTTTTGCAGGTTCAATATGAATGATAAAGAAATAATGCAATTATTCTTCCTCCATCCACCCACTGGTCACTGACAAGCTATCTCAAAATCAGGTAGAGCCTTAGATGAGATTTGTGGACATTTGTCATGCATATGGGTACAGAGTACTTGCTTCATCTCCCATTTCTAGGGGTGTTTTTTTTCTCTCCACCACCATCTCAGGCAGAAGTTAGAAATACTTCAATTTTCTGTTCTTAAGGGAGACTGTAAAAGGAGGACTTGGTTATTTTCCCACTGGATTGTTTTCCACAGGGGGGAGGATAAGGCAGAAGGAGACACAGAGAAACACCTGTTCACTTGAAGCGGTGAAATTTGCCTACTGGTTACATGCTTCTGAACTATTTCAGGCCACTTGTTCGTTCAGATGTGGATGGCTGTGGGCAACTCACTGAACAGTTCAGAGGGTGGCAGCACAAGGGAGGAGGGAGGGGAAGGGGATCTGCCAGATGCCAGAAGTCACCAACTTGGGTGGAATTACACTACCTTATTCTGGGATCCATCCTGTGTTTCCCAGCAATCATGATACCGTTGGTGTACATATTAGTTCGTTGTCATCCTTTTGATTTTTATTGTCTTCTTTTTTACTATCAAAATTGGCCATGAATCTTTTTGTTTAAATGTGGGACTGAATACTAGCAAAAGCTGAGCTCTGTTTCCAGATAACTCTTTTCTGTGGACTTACAAGAAGCAACTGAATTCACACCATTAATGTCCCCACCTGACATGGCACTGTGGTGGCCAGTGGCTCCCTGGGACCCCAGTGATTGATCCCAGGCCTGTCCCACCACACAGCCAGGAGCAGGGTAACCAGGGAGCACCAGGGGCAGTCCCAGCCCCAGGCACCAGGACATGGACCCGCTGGTGGACCTGACTCAGCAGAACCCATGACCAGGCAAGGCAGGGCTGTGGGGAGCTCAAGATTGGCCATGCTGCAGCACTCGGGGCAGGCACTGGTGGCCCCGGAGGCCTGAGATGGTGTCCTTGGCTATGGGCAGGTAGGGAGAGGTTGTGGGGGCCAGTGAGGACTGTAAGTGCTGACACCATTGAGAAAACAGAGTAATAATATAGAAAGGGCTTGCACGGACTGACTAGGTTATAACTGTGTTTATAATCTTACAGCTCCATCAAAACTGCTCTGGTGTTAGAAATTCTGCCAGGAGTCCTGGGGGTCAGTCTGGCAAATCCACAAGCTCTGCCTGGCCAGGGAGGAGGGGAGAAGGTTGTTTGGGGTGATTCCCCAGACCCTGTCTCCCTGTCACCTGCTGCTCCCCATCCCGGTCCCTGTCTGCAACCAGTGTAGCTGCAGACCCTGTCCTGGGGCTGGGGAAGGGGCGGCAGGGGCCTCTGCCTCCTCTCCTGAAAGGAAGTTTGCTTTTCGCTCCCAGCTTCTCCTGTGTGAATGATGCAGCACTGTTTGCCCAGTAAGAACAAATATTTTGCCAGTAAGCCACAAAGTCTCTTCTCCAGTGTTTACAGCTTCTTTTTGCAGGAGCACTACAGTCACAGGAAAGCTTACTGTGAACAAACAGGCTGTGCATACTGACATGAATAACATTGTGAAGTGCACTCATGGTCAAGCTAGAAAACGCTCATTTAATTATTAACACAAAATAGTCATTGTACCAGTAAGCATGCTTGTATGGAAATTATTTGGACTCAAAAAAGGATTTGCCTCCAGTTATTATGATTCAGTCCTCCAAGCTGGAAGCAGAAATAATGCTATGCCATTTAGGTAACTAATTATCAGTCTTTAATTATGAATAACAAATAGTCACTGTGACTGCTTTGAGAAAAATCGCAGCCTAAAATTTGCCTTCAGAGTGTATTTGTTAAAAAAAAAAGGGAAATAATGAATATAAACCAAATCAATTATGCAAGATTGGTAAGTGAAAAAAGATGCTTAATTCATGTCAATAGTGTTTTCACAGTGTAAAATATGAACTGCAATTCACCCTGGTCTGTGGTGGACTTTCCATGGGCCTGTACCACTGAAGGGACTATGAGTCTTCATTCACTGTAAATTTAAGTGCAGGTGAAAGCTTTAGGAGGCTTGGAAATAAAAAATATACTTGAGCACCACATCAAGATAATAATAAATGAATAAGACACAAACCAGTAGTTATTATGGTGATGAGGTCTGGTCACATGGAGGGAAGGAAGAAAAAAAGAAATAAATCAAGGATGATTGATTTATTAACAATTCCCCTTTCTGCAGTGTGACATCTTCCTCTGTTTTCCTCCCTTTTCTCTCTTTCTTTACTTTTTTTTTTTTTAATCTAACTTGTGTGCAATATGAAGTTTTTCACACCACAGCAGAGGTACTGAGGACCTTTGCTTGTGGTTGAGGATTCTCGGTGCAGGATCCAGTCACCACAAAGTGATTGTGGGGCTGTAATGGCTGTTGAGCAATAACAGCATATCTGCCAGGAAGCCACCATCGGCACTGGGACACAGGGTCATGCCAGAGGGGTTCAGGCTGTTCTGCTTGTCTCTGACACTGGCCAGTATCAGATGTCCCAGAGCAGGTTAACACGGTCTCCATAATGAAAGGACAGCCTACCTATGGGGAAACTAACTCAGAACCCATAATGACTAATGTTGTGAGCTTGGGAATTTATAATCCTCCTGTTTAGCTTAACTTTTGTAAAAGTTGATGTTCTTCTTTCTCTAAATCTTTCTCAGTTCTGAAAAGGTCTGGGAATCCAGGCATGGGGACGTTTCCTGCCTGAAACTGAACTCTACCTCAAGCCACTGCTTTAAAATGTTATCAAGCAACCTCCTGTTCTCATATTATAGCAAAGTTTTCCCTTTTCTATTTCAGTAGTATTTAATATCCTGAAAATGTTCTTTATTATTTGAGTTTTCTTTACAATTTTAATCACTGTTAATGTCTCCACAAATGATGCAAGGTTGCACTATTGCGGAGAATAATGGACAAATATTCAGCAACAATTGTATAAATGTTTTCTCCTTTGAAATAACCCTAATCTGGGAGACATAGTACAGATACAACATGGCTTTGACATTGGATAGCTGAACTCCTCAGAAGATGCTTGTGTGGATATGTGTGAAGGATTATGAGTTTATTTGATATCATGATATTCTGGAAAATACTAGAAAGGAAAGGAGACATATGCAACTGACCTTGTCTTTTACTTACAGGCTGCAAATATTTTATTTTTATTAGCTTTTTAGGACACCAGGACTCAGCTAATGGTTTTATAGTTAAATGGAGCAAGTGTAGTATATTAATATCCCACTTGTCCATATCAAATTAATGGCCTGGAGACTGTGAAAGCTTTATGATAGATCTGGGCTGTACAATGCAATTTAAAGCTCCTTTCTCTTCGATCTTTGATGTGGGCACCTTGGCTTTCAGAGTGACTGAGGAGTCCAAAGTACCCAGAACACATAAACCCCTGAGTGAGAAGGATTTATTGTGGTTAAGTAACATACGGCTATGCTGAAATGTGTGATCCTGAAAAACAGGAGAAGAGTCGTATTAAAGGCAATTTTCCCTATG
This sequence comes from Phalacrocorax carbo, assembly GCF_963921805.1. Taxonomy (NCBI): domain Eukaryota; kingdom Metazoa; phylum Chordata; class Aves; order Suliformes; family Phalacrocoracidae; genus Phalacrocorax; species Phalacrocorax carbo. The sequence goes on along the minus strand of NC_087515.1, from coordinate 12,932,821 downwards.
AAACATGTGCAGGTTCACACAGTCTTGCAATCAGTAAAACAAGCTGTTCTAGCATCTCTATGAAAATTCACATTTCAAGCCCACATTAATCTTGGATGAGGTTCTTCATGTTCTGCTGCCAGGCAATTATATCACTCTGAGTTTTGTTTTGTTTTGTTTTAAATAAGTGTACCTCAAATGAGAACTGAAACATTTAGAAGTGAGAATATGATCATCTGAAGGTAAAGGTGGAGACTTATAAAATTTAACTGTTAGGAAAATGGAACGGTCTTCACACAGTTTTTAATGTACCCTTGCCTTCCATCACCTTTTTCCTATAACGCTCTTAATGTTCAAACAATTTTCATTCACCAGAGGAAAGAAACAGCAGAGTGGCTATCACCATGCACCACTATGCTGTCTATTGACCGACTGGCTCCAGGTCCTTTGTATGAACAACACAGGTTAACTGGGGTTGGTATCATCCTAGTAGCCAAAGTCACATCAATTGATAAAATAACTCAGTGTTGTGCAAGGTAGAATAGTATAGTCCTAAGTTTTGAGCCAGCTCTACCAGTCATGATTTCTTCACAGTCATTTCAAGACAGTTTAAATTGGGGGTGATTTGTACCCCCAGTAAAAAGAGTAATTGCATCTTGTATTAACTTCGTAACTCTAGGGGAAACTACAATGAGAAAACTACACTGTTAAATTAAGGGGATGGAGCCATCTGTGCTGTCTGAATGTGACACCACAAAGAGAATATAAATCTGCTATAAATGTAAGTTCCTTTGCTGTGCTTCCTTATTTTTTTTTTTATTTTTCTCCTGCTTCAAAATTTCTGGTTACGCCAGGCTTTTGTGGATGGTAAGACTGGTGTAGATGCATATAGAAGCAGATTTTAAAAATAAGAAGTAAATTCTCTTCCTTCAACCCCAATTGGACATGTTCTGGATTTCTCCTTCCCTTTCCGTTTTTCTCAGTTACTTGTTGTATGTTCTTACGGGTTTTTAAGAAGGAGAAACAAAATGAAGGTACAATAGAGAGGTCCCATGTCTGCATGGTGCAGGAGTGTTTTCATATGATGCCACCCTTGTTTTTCTTTCCAGAAGCACATGCTCTAGAGAGATAGAGGAAATGGATCACTGAGGATAAAACTGCTCTATAGATGTGAATCAACATCCTTTTCCTATTACCAATGAGGTGGTGGAAATTGACCTTTTTCAGTCAGTTTCTATGAGATGTTGTTTTACTATTCTTTTAATGAAATATTACTGATATTAACCACCTTAAAAGGAATCTGCCTTATTGGTGTCTTTCCTGAGAGACATCTATCGCTTCCTATATTGCTGCATCACTTTCTGTAATTTGCCCCTTATTTGTCCATAATGAGATTCATGACCCTTCTCACCTTTTCTGTGATATTGTTACTTCTTAAAAAATTCTGTCCTTTCTGCTGCAAAAGTTTAGGCTGCAAGCTACTTACACACGTATGTACCTGCACATGCATACACACACACACACACAAACAGCTCTTTATATGCGCATCAGTGAACGAATGAGTGTCCTTGTTTTGCATCATGGTACATAAAGTATAACTATCATGTACATAACCATTATGATTATTTCAGATGCCTCTAAAATGGAATTTTGGTTTTTGCCGTAATTTGCATGGAATACAGATTAGTTTCTTGAGAGGCCTTTTATTTCAATAAGAATTTAAATTCACAGCACTTTTAACAAAATTAGATGTTGTGTCTGATTGCTATTTTGACATTATAGAGCTATTGATCACATAAGTCTTTCTTCTGGGACTCAAAATGTTTTACATATGTTTTGGTACTGGCTAATGGTTATCTTTAGCATTCTTTTGTATTAGCATTCTTCTGTATGTGAATCCCACATTTCAAATGTGATTTCAAAAAGGGACATTCCAGGAAAGGTCCTGACGTACAAATTAGTGAAATATTAAATATTATCAATATATTTTCTTAAAATTAAAATTAGGCATGTTTACTGTACCTCTTCGAGTTAGAGGAACATGTTGCCCTATTCAAGTATTAGATGGAAAAATAACTTGTAAAAAAGAAATTTCAGTATGTCCTCAATAATCCTTTTTGTGACTTACCTTTATAACATTTATTTATTTATTTATTTACATATGTATATAATATACATATATGCACATAGAGGATCTATAGCGACAAACACAATGGGATTACAAAATTATCATGTTCTGAATGTTTTTATTCATCTTTCCTGGTGAGTTATTCAGATATGACTTCTAAATTGCTTGTCAGTCCTACAGTGTTCATTATGTATCACTTGCACATCACAGGTTGAAGATAGTATGAGGTGGTTTGGGTATGCAGACTGTCTGGATATACGACCTGTTACCCACTTGTTACCTGCTTCTTTACTTGCTACTTTTTTATTTGCTACTTCTTTACTTGCTGCTAAACACCACTCACCTGATCTTCTTTTCCTTTCCATTATGGAAGTAGTATTTATATAACCTGTAGCAGAAAATTTGAAATTATGCATAAAATCAATTGGATTTTGAATACTGCACTAATAATTATCTGTGCTTCCAACATGCAATGTTATTTAGCAAACTAATGACTTCTCTACAAAGCTATATAGGATCTCTGGGCATTTGTACAGAACAAAAACAGTCTTGACTCTTATTTATCTAAGGGTTGTATCTTAAAAGCCACTTTTCAAAACATTTAAATTCATAATCCAGGCTTGCAATAAAGAAAGAATAAAAACACATGAGCCTGACTCATTGAATCACTGCAAAATATCACACAGTATCTCTGTGAGGACTGAGACAGAAACAGAAAGGTATAAAAAATATTATTTTTGAAATTGGTTAAATCTGATGCCATGATAGAGTCACTCTGCTCCATTTAAATGCACAGGTAAGCTCAGAAACTTTGAGTCCTCTGGTCAGCTTTAAAAAATAGTTCAATCTGAACTAGATTCACAAAACTAGAATGATTTGGTCTCAGTTATACCTGAGCTTTTCTATGACAATGTATATCCTTGAAGAGCTAGCAGTTTACTATATAGTCAGTATTCAAATCCTACTGAGGGAACCGATCCTCTGATAATGCTTGAGGGTTGGACTTTGTGTTTCTATAAGGATGTTATCCAGATATTGATACATACAGAGACAGAATATTGCTCTATGTAAATTAAATTGGCTTAGTATAAAAAATGTGGAAAAATTCAGTTTGGCAGCCAAGCATTGCATAGCTACTTCAGAAATGTATGCCCACACTAGCCTCAAAAATACAATATGACTTGACTTGAAACAGGGCATGGTAGCTAAACCTCTAAGTGTCTTCTTATAAAGTTAGATATGTGCGAATGAAATTATCCTCTACATTTGGAAAATTACAACAAGAAAGATGGCTCTCTCGTAAATATCTGGGTCTGCAAAATTTTCTACCAGTTGCCACAGGCAATTCAAAGCTGAAGGAGTCAAGGCATGTTTTCATCGGAATGAATCTAGAAGTGAAGGACTGTCATTTATATGGGTCCTGGAAAGCACGGAGGTAATTTTCCTTCCCAGAGAGAAAACACAGAGACTGCAGTGTTCTCCTTCAGTGGTGGTATGATGAAGAGCTAAATGACCACCATAGGGAAGTACCACTATGTGCTTGATCTGGTCTTATATTTTTCCCCAGGCCACCACAGCTGGTCTCTGTTGGAGATGAGCTGGTGAGCCGAGGGGACCTTTGGTGTCACCAAGCTCATTTTATGTTCTCATTTCTATTGCTCCTCAAATAAATCTACAATCTAGGCAGGAGCACTTGGAGGCTCAAACTGTTGTTGCTACAGAGCTTTTACGCAGAAAGCAGCTGGGTTATATACACAGCACTGAGGCATGAGCCATAAACGTCAGACTATCATTAGTCCATATCTGAGGGGCCATTGGGACTGCAGGCCTGATTGGCCCTGTTTGTTATGTTAATTGTCATTCAGAGCTATTCTTCTTGCAACAGTGCCCATCATGATAGATTTCATGCCAGACTCCTGTGCCTTAAAACACTCAGAGTCTTCATTCATCTTTTTGGTAAATGGTGAATCCAACTATTTTATGTTGAAACTTTGCTGCCTTTCTGTTTAAACTTTCAGAAATTGTGCATGAGGATTTGAACTGTGTCAAAAGCAAGGCAAACTCTGACTGTAAAACGGTCACATCCTTGCACCAGCCCAATATATTCTTAAGATAATGCTCTGCAGCTGGATCTGGTGAATCTTGGGCTGTGCCATGAACTCAGTCCCGAGGGGCAAACAGACTGCTCTAAAGATTATGCAGACATCCTCTAACTGGCTTCTTCACCTCTTACTAATTACATTCAACCACAATATTACCAGGCTTTAGAAAAATTCAGTGAAACAAAGTATTTTCTAGTTGTAGTTTCAATCTTCTGCTTATAAATAGAAAAACAATATCTGAATAACTCTGGAAGGGGAAAAAATAGCAGTGTGCTCCTAAAGGAGGAGCTCTTCTTCAGCAGTCCTTGGGAAGAAACAACACTCTATTGTCTGCTTTTCCTTGCCCAATAATTACAGTATAATCCATACAATTTAATACTTTGCTGAATATAAGTCTAGTACAAAACAAGTAAACATATTTTTCATTGCTTTTGGATTATCTATGTTCCCTTGCTGCATACGTGTTTGTACCTAACAGCACACATCTAAACTTGTGATTAACTAATGTGTGGTGACTGTGCTAGATCTAGACTACACTGCGTTAAGTGAAACTTACGTATCATAGCCAACAGCTACCAAATACCACAGTATTAATCCTAAGAGCCTGTGACTTGATAGAGAAGAATTTAATGAAAAAAAATGGCATTAGGTACTTGTTTTTTTATTCTGTCATGTTGGTTATGGGCTCATAACAAAAGACTAAATTTACTTTTTATTCTTTTTTTAACTGTTCAGTATTTGTGACATTGATTTTCTGTCACCATAGAAATCACTGGACAATTTGATGGCATTTAAAAAATATGAACATTTATCTGCATGTAGGAGTTTATATGGAAACCATAGCTATAAAGAAAAAAAGAATAAACTTATTTAGCTATTTATTTAAACTTATCTGGATATATTTTTTTTAATTGGTAGGTGTAATTGTACGTTACAGTCTCAGATGGTTCTTTGCTTATTCCCAGGTAGCTGAAGCTCTGTGTGCATTATTTTGCTTACTGTATTGTTAACACTGTCTTCATCTGTCCTACTTTATTAGACTCAATTAACGTCACATAAATGAACATCTGATACCAACCCAGTATGAAGTTTGGATCCAGATTCTGATGTGAACTTCTCCCAAGGTTGTAACTTCTTCTAATAAAAACTGTATGGATTATAAGCAAGAAGAAATCAACATGACTCTCTTGCTATACCTGTAATCAATCTTGCCAAGGGGTTCAGGAAAATGCTTCAGAAATCAGACCAGTTTTCTGGATTTCTCATTTTATATCTTGCTGACAAATTCTCAGAGTGTCTGCATCTCATTGTCCATTTTAATTAACTTGAGGGCATCCCACGTGCCATGTGTGTTGAATGATTCCATGAATGAACTGAAGGATGAAATACAGAGAACGCCAATCATATTTTCAGATGCCACAGAGCAGGGAGAGGTTGCAAATTCATGTGAGAATGAGAATAAAATACAGTTTAATCATCATACATTGGAGAAATGGCCTGAAATCAATTAAAATAGATTCATTAAGGACACAGACAAAGTAGCTTACATAGGAAATAAAAATCAGAACAAAAATAATGAGATTAAATGCAACCTGGAAAACTTTAGGTTTAAAAATAAGGAGAAAAATATGGGCTAAATCCTGAATAACATGTAGTGGTTTCTTTGGATTTTGTCCAGTTACTGCAAGAAAAAATCAAGCAATGGAGATTTCCAAAGGAAGTTGTGGGCTCCCTATCATTGCCTAATACTATTTAAAAAATGAAAGCACTTTTAGTTTTTAATCAGAATTAACTCTGGTGAGATCCCTGAGTACTTGTATAATGAAAAAGTTTGGAAAAAACTGAAAATATGTGTGAGTCCTTTCTGTTCTTCTTCCTTTTTGAATCCTTTCAATAAACTCTTTTACATTGGAAGCCTCATAATTAAATAGGAGCTAACTAACCCAAAATGTCTGCCTTTCATCCCAAAAGACATTTTATGACTGGGGAACACAAAGCCTAATTCTGTACAGTGTCAGCATATTAGAAGTAGCATTCTTCTTTCATCATTCACAGCCGCACAAGACTCCCTGTCAGTCCTGCATTATAGTCCTTTCTCACTGGAATTATATCTATGAATTAATTGCATTGGAGGTCCCAATTAAGCTTTCTTGTACCACAAATACTAACTGGAGTGGTATAAATAGAGAATGCTTTATACACATTAAAAATGGTCATTGGAGCAATGAAAAGTGTTGTAGGAGCAGATTTGCCTCAGGGGAGAGGTAGAGGGAAGTGTAATAGGGGATTTCTCCTTTCCATTGCCACTGCCCTGTGTACCCTGTGTACCATGGGTCACATAGCCGCGTAAGAGCTCTGTGAATGCTAAACCTCCCTCTCTTTTTTTTCTTCTTATTTTGGGTTATGGTTGATTCTATCTCTTTTTTTTTTTTTTCTTCTAGGGTTTTGACCACTATAAAACTATAGAGAGCAGGAACTGGGGGAAACCCAGCCATTAATTGTCTGAAAATAAGCCTTTCTCTTAGAGAATCTGTTTGGAAAACTGAACCAGAAATTCTCATAATAAAATATTAAATTTAAAGTTCTTAAAAATTTATTAAGGTAGGTACTTCCTTTAATTATTTATTACATTGCCTCAAATATAGAGCCAGGTTTTTATGGCAGAAGGTCTTTTGCCGAACCTAGCTGGAGAAGGCTGGAAAGCATAATAAAGTGCTGTTATATAGCACTAATTACATTTTTGAAACCTATTGTATAACATGTTTGCATTCACTTCTTATGTGATAGCACAACACCTACTGCTGTAAGGCCAAGATTACTAATTGTGGCATTCAGACATACTGCAGCAAAAACATCCTTAAATGTTCTGTCATAACTTTTTTAAGGAGTCCCAAAATCAAGAACAGCACCCTTGCCCTGTCTGATTGAGATATGGATAAGCCTTTCAGAAAAGGTTTTCCTCAAGGGAGCACCAAGTAATGCTGAGCATGCTGAAGAACCAGATATCTCTGAAGTTCAGTTCCATTTTAGGTGGAAATTCTCTTTTTCAAGGTCAGAGGGAAATGCCTCTGACAATCCAGGACCTACAGCACCAAACCTTCTCCTGAAGCTAAGCCTCATGCCTTTAAAATATTGATTAAGGGCAGCTGAGAGCCTCCAGTTCCCACTGGTGTCAGGCACTGGTGGGTATGGTGGGTACCGTTAGCCTGAAAGGTGCTATATAAAACTAAGCTTCATTTGTTGCTTTTCTTTTTTTCTTTTTCTCAATCTCTCCCTCAAGATATGTAACATGCATAGGAAAAAAATACAATTTCTGACAGTGATTCAAAACTGAACTTTCTACAGTCTGTGAACAAGGATTCTTCAGGGGAGACCCTCAGGAAAATGGTGGTGTTAAGAAGCTAAAGAGGGCTCAGCATTTAAGAGGTACTGCTCCAGACAGAACCAAAAAGTGTGGAAAAGTAATGGTATTATGCCACTGAAGGAAGAACTCCACCCAGTCGTCTTGGCAAGGAAACTAGAGGCAGAGGGGAGGTACTGATTTGCTGGGTTGTGTCGGCAGGTGCTATGGTCCTGTGTAATGAAACATTTGACTCTGGCATTGTTTGCCAGCAGAAGGTCCTGCTGGCAGAAAATATGGCACTTGCTGTGTTCCATAGGATTACTCTCTAAGCTAATCTTCAGTTGGCTTTCATGCCCTGTTGAAACTGGCCTATCACCTTGTTAGTGGGTATTATTGCTCTCTTAGCAGATGGGAGTGAGTATAGGCATGCTGCCGAACCAGCCTATGGACCTATTTTAATTATAATTACAGGATCCTCTCTGTGCAGGACATCCAAGCATAAGGTTAAGGGGAGAATACATCATTATGACTCTAGCAAGAGAATTAGATTAACCTGCAAATATCAACCAGATTTCTAGAGGTGAGGAAAAAAATGGACAAGGCATCTTTAAAAGGGAATTACATTCAGTGGGAATGAACTGGGGTTCCTTTCTTCTCTAGGACAAAACCATCAAAGCCTTTCTTGCAATCTACCAAAGTTCAGCTGAATGGCTGACAGGTGCAGAAATAGGATGCACCAATTAATGTAATTGGTCATGCAGTATCAATCACCAGTTCTCCCTAAGCAGAGAAACCAGGTTTCCTGAGGCTATTTCTGCAGCAAGGTGCTACTCAGGGTGAGTGATGCTGGTGATTCATTGTTCTCAAGCAGCAGAAAAAGAGGGGGAAAAGAAGTGAAGAAAATATTTTAAAAGTGAAGAGGTTTAAGGTACTGCTAGTACTGAAATGACTTTATTGACTTTGATTTTGTTCCAGTATGGATTGGATTACATGTCCTATTTTCTTAGGTTTTTGAGATGTCCCTAATTATACTTTTCTCATTCTCCTTTCAAGTCTTCCTGGTGACACCTTGCTACACACGTTTTTCTTGAAAGTGCATGTTTCCCCCATGTTGTTTTAAAACATGTGTAGTCCTAAAGTGAACCAAATTATATTCAGCCTGAGGCTGAAAGGATAGGTGGGAGGAAGGTTAGTCATTTCCTTGGAAATGAGGTAGAAGATGAAGACACACAAAAAATAAGTAAAATAAAAAATAAATTATATTTAGGTGAAGTTATATGACTTTTAGTTGGCTTGTAGGAGGATTTATGGATGGACCAATCAGAGTTTGAAAACCAGACTTTAAAGCCAGCTTCAGAAGTTACTACATTTTTTCCCCCTTTGGAAATATCTCCCAGAAAAGAAAATATCTTTCATCTTCTCCTTTATATTTCCTTAAGGAAAGTTTGATTTGTTTAGGGAGAAAAAATACAGCTTTAGAACTAAATTTTAATTCTCAGCAGTCTAGTGATCCAGGTTCTGTATGAGATCTGCCCTGAGAAGGACAAATCAGTGATTGAGAATCCCTCTCTGCCTCTTTCCCCTCCCAGAAGCAATATTAATTCACTGCTGACTGGTGCCCAGAGTCAGCTGGGGTATCCCCCTTGCCATCTGTCACCTCAGCACTAGCCACCCTTGGGTGACAGGCTCTGCACCCTCGCTCCCCAGGGAGCAGCGTGAGTGAGCAGCCCTGCCCACACCTGCCTGCGGGCAGCTCGGGGCTGGGCACTGTTGCCCGCTGCATTGGCAGCGCAGGAACATGTTCAGTGCTTGGAAGAGGTTCTTCCCCCTGACCTTCTCCTCAGTTTCAGTCCTGCTTTCCAAGTCACAAGCCAGACATGACTAAGCAATATAGAGAGAATAGAAAAAGAAAGTTTTAAAGGAAAAGCAAAGGTGAGCAAAGTAAAGCAAAGTACAAGTTTAGCAAATGAGTCTATAAAAAGTACAGCTTCCACTAAACACCAGAAGGAAAGCAAAAACACATTTAATTGTGCTGTAGTTAGAAGACATAAAAGCAATTTAGTGGAACAAATCAAACCCCAACAACTACTTACCCATCTGTAAAGGCAGTAACAGAATCAGCAGCACCTGAAGGATTGCCTTTATTGTATGAGGAATACAGCATCTCTTGTTAAGGAGCACACAGACAACAGAAATGCATTACAGGGTAGTAGTTAGGAAGGTCATCAGGAAAAAAACAAATATTTAGTTACCTACAAAAATGTTTCATAGTAATTTCTAGACAGCTAACTATTAAAAAATAATTCTGTGGAAGTGAATTTCATGACAGTTATTAGCAGAGTAACTTGGATTCTTCAGTGTGTGATGGTTTTATGGACATAATATCTGAATTTGAAGGTATGTTCATAGAACTATGCAACTACTGAAGGTGGTAAACAGCTTTTAGAAGGTATCATCTTTATTCTCTACTGAAAGCATGAATGCAATGCAAAGTAAAATACTTAAAGAGGAACAACAGGCAGGGCTAATAATTGTGCTGTTGTAGTCTTGAATAAGTAATTAAAATGATGCAGCTTCTGCAGAATTAAGTTTAACTTTTTTACCCCATAAACCTTTTCCATTAAAGTTCCATTGATGTCACATTTTTAATGCCAGGTCACAGACCAAAGGTGAACGTTTCTGGGAAAGTTTCTAGAAAATCAGGCAGCCTACTTGAATGATGAAGCACAAAGCTATTTTTGCTTTATTGAAAGTATTGTGGCCTGGCTTTGCTTTCCAAGAGCTCAAATGCAGTTTGTTTTAATATTTCAAACTTATGCAGTTAATCCTCAATGAGGATGAGAGCATGTAGCACGTTTGGAAAGATCCACACTAGAAATGGGAATTCAAGGCATGTATAAATTTGTTAACCTTTTAAGCTGGATCAGCTCACAGCAATGCATATTAGAAGATATGCCAACTGTTCTTGAAGGTTATAATACTTGCCAGGCACAGTTTTATTCTTCATGCTTATCAGTCCATCTGCTGATCTCTACATCAATTTTTACCTGCAGGCTAAAAGGGGATCTTGCAAATTTCTCCTGCTATTTAGGTATCTTCTACAGGAAAGCCTGAGCTGAGATTTTTAATCATACTGAAGTTTCCTCTTTTTGACATTACAGATGTGTAAATTCATGCAGGGATATGTATGAGTCACGGGAAAAAGCATGGTTCAACAATCTACTTCAGAAAAAGAGTAGTCTTAGTCTGAGAAAGATGTGATCTGGGGCATCTAGTAGATGAGGCAGGAATTTTCTGGCTATGCCTCTTTGTCTGAAAATGTTGATTCACTGATACCAAAAAGTAGTTGATGTCAAAAGATTATTTAACTTCATTTTTGCCTATTAAAAATGAAAATAAAAAAAAATAAATCTAATATTTTCTACATGAAAATTTCTAGCTTGAATTGACATGTCATTTTTAAAAAAGTTTAAGCTAACAATGAAAACCAAAACCCAATCCACAAAGACTTTTGCCTCTAACTGATTTTCTGATGCTTGGGCTTAGGTTGGTGTTGGATGGAGACAGCTTTCTAAATCTCTCTTGTTCTCCCTGCCCCTCCAACCGCAGTGGGAAACCAATTTTTCAGTCAGCTGTAATTACCATATTTTGTTCTTAATTAGGTGTGACATGAAAAGAATTTATCAAATATTAGGTTCTTAGACTGTAATGGAAGGATAGTAGATGAAACCATACAGACCTATGTTGCTATCTGTAACTGGTTCTCTACCTATCTCAGTTTAGAACTCAGAGTCTGAAAATAGTATTTTAACACTGAGCCTCACATAAGCAATTAAAACAGAAATTCCAGGTTATGTTGAAAGGAGGACCTCTTTAGGGTAAAAAAAACAAAGGCAAGTAATTAGTAATTTACACTTCTTTTATTTTTTTTTTAATTTGCCCCCTTATAATAGCCCATTTCTATTCTTCAGGATGCTTCAGTGCTTTTTCTGAATGTACAAAAGAGAGGAAGTTATTAATCTCTCTGCTACAGCTGCCAACCTAACTACCAGCTATAGCTCGCTGTGGATTTCTCTCCTCTCTAAAGTCTTGCTTTCAGCACTTCAGGTATAGTTTGCCCAGTTCTGCCCCAATTTCCAAAGCCCTGCAGCTCTTCAGGCTCCATAGCTCTGCACCTTATCACAATATGCCCATATTTCTCTCAAAGCTCATCCCTGTTAGAGACCCTAGCCCCTGCCTGCTCGGCAACCCGTGTCTCCCACCTGCCAGCCAGTGCCAGGAGGCACACAGTGAGGCTGGTCCTGTGCAGCTGTGGGGCTCCAGCTGCCACAGAGGGGCTGAGGTGTCCCCATGTTCCCCTTGCTTTGGATGCTAGCTGTGTGACCTGCCCAGGCTTTGTCACCTCTGCCAGGTCCTGCCAAAATTGCCTGAGTCTTGCTGGGGGAAGGCAATGGAAAGCAGGTGAAGGTGTCTCAACGGTGAGATTGCTTGTGATTCTCTTTATTTGGCTAACCACAAATCCCACATGCAACGAAGCATGTCTCTCGTTTGGCAGGGAGGGATCCCCTTCATACAGTTTTCTCTGACCAGGAGAGCCTGTGCCACTTCAGCAGGACTTTCTTGTTTCCTTAGACATCCCTTCTTTCTTTGCCGTGCTCACACACTCTCTTGCTTGCTGTGGCTGCATGGCTGGGAGGTCATGCCAACACTCACCCTCTCCATAGCTGCTTCCCATTATTTCAGTGCTTCTGGGCAAAAAATGTGCTCAGAGCTTCTGAGTCCCCCAGGGGATCCTATCTTCCTCTCCTGCCCCATAGCACGGGAAGGGCCTGTGACCGAGGTGTCTGCACAAGCCCTGGCTTGTGTCTCTGCCTTGCAGCATTCCTCGGTCCAAGGCAGAGTTACACAAGCTTGTCTGCATGCAGCTGTTGGAAAAATCTGAATGTGCAACTCTTTGTCTGCAAGGCTTGGGAGCTGCAGGCATCCCATCACTTTTGATCAGCCAGCTGGAGTTGTTTATTCATTCCTTTCTTACAGAGGGTTATATCTATGCGGTACTTTTCAAGTGGATGTGAGCTACGTTTGCTCACTTGCCAAGCTGACTTACAGCATGCAGATATGGCTGGTGGCATTCCTGGCCCATGTGAGGAGCTGGGTCATGGTCACCATGAAGACTTTAGCTCCTCACTGGGACTCTCTGTGTCACCCTCAGCACCTTGTGTCTCTCTCTCTGCTCAGCTTGGAGCGTGGCCAGGGGCCACTCTGTCAGCCCTCACATTGCCCTGATGGTTGGCTACCTTCCAGCAGAGCAGAGCGGCAGTGCTCTGCACCTGGGGCACTCGGGACAGCTGTAGCACAGCTCCAGTCAACACTGTAGTCTGGACTTGGGAAGTTGGTTTCAGTGGTCTGGCGGGGCTCCTCATGTACAGGGGCTCTGCTCCATGGAAGAGCCCTTGAAAACCTGAGTACATTACCCACATCTGTGTGCAGTTCTGGGTTGATACCACAGTGTCTAGCATGATCACAATGGCTTTCAGGAGCCTGAGGTCCTTGTTTCAGCTTTATAATCAGTCTTGTCCTTGCAGAGTCCCTCATGCTTAGATTTTGGGCCCAAGTAATCTCCACATTCAAACTTCCTCAAAGTTTGACCTATTTCTCTTCACGTTCTTCACATTAACGTGACTCTGTGGTCATGTATAATTTCTGCAGGCATCACTATGTTCCTCTAAAAACTAACAAATTTGCAAACACTATCCTGAATAATGCCTTCTTTTATGTTACACTGCTAGGAGGTTTAAACTTGTCTGAAATGGTTTAAATCTTTGATACATTGTGTTACTCTAGAAAGAGAAGGAAATTGGCAGTTATTCATGATTTAGTCTAATCCTCTTACCTACGTTTTTTCCATTTAACAATTGGATAGTACAGTTGAAAAAAAAAAAATCTTTACTGAAATGTTCACTCCTTTTAAATCACTTTGCTGTTCCAAGTCATAAAACTCCTGCAAACTGTAATAAATTTCAGTTCCTCATAGTAAGTGGCACTGTATAGTGTGTAGTGTTAAAAAATGCAAAATAAGCAAATATTCAGCCAGCTAATAGCTCAGAAACTTTGGCTTTGAACGTGACAGTAGAAGAAGCACTCATTTGCACTGATCCAGGCTAAAATAATCCTTTGCTCTTTAAAATAGTTTTTTTCCCCTCAATAATCATCAACAATCTTCTGATATCCTGTAAGCCTGAAATGTGTTTTTCTTCTTTAATATTACATAAAGAGTGTATTCTAAAGGTCAGAAATTATTCTTTTATGGATAAGAATTCACCCTCTACCTGTCTTCATAATTGCCTGATTTCACAGTGCTGGCATATCTGCATCAGAAAACACCTTCACCTGAGCTTTGTAGTTATACTTCAGCTCTGCCTTTTGAATGAGGTCTCAGGAGAAGAGGAGGTATATCCTTTCCTGAAGAGCTCCTTACCACCCCATGAGAAGACTTCTATCTGCTGTTATTTGAGAGAGGAAGTCTTACAACAGCAACAACTCAGATTTCAATTTCTTGATGATCAGCTTGCTTAATTTTGGATCTGCTTAGTGCTATTGAAGGAGAGGCAGGAAAATCTAAGGCAAATTTCAGAAATGATGAAAACTGGAAGCTAAATAGGGCATCGGAAATGTACCATATATGCTCTCTAGGACCACTGAGGGTCTGGCTCACTTCAGGTCTAAAAATACCTATTCCTTTTTATGGGCACACTCAGGCATGGCAGGGGACTGCAGAGGAAGTTGCCTTCAAAACGCTGACCCAGTTGGAGATGTGCCTGGGATGTGTTGCCTAAGGTTCAGCTGTAAGGTAGTACCAGAAGAAGACTGTGTGTTTGATTCAAATGGAATCCCTGCTGCTTTCAGCCTGTTGTCAATATCATGAAGTCTTTGGGAATGACAAATGCTGTTTCTTTCAACATTATTTTGACTGACAGAAAATTATTTTAGGATGTAAACACAGCCTATTTGTTGACTAAAGTATGTACCTTAACCTTATCTTCTTGTTCAGATGGCGTGAGATTTCTGCAGAATTTTAATGAGGAAAAGACATTTTAAATCTAGTTTTCTTCTGCTCCATAACACTGTTATTCCTTTCTTATAAAACAGCAAAAATATCCCAGGGGTGCCCTGTCAGGAGAAGAAGCTACAAAGTCAAAAATAAGGTGCAGAGCCAGGTTGTTGGTGAGGGTAAATACCTTAGCTCGTTTGTCATTGAGAGAATCTTTGAGGACTACATGTGTCATCAGGGCTTTATTCCAACCAGATAGTAAATGCCTGCGGACCTAGTCTTGTATGTCATACAACCTGAAGCTAAGTCAGAAATCTCTTCAGGGGGCGGATGCTTTCAGGACTTTTTCTCCTTTTACATAAATTTTTGTTCCCTCAGGAGCTGCAGTCCTTTGTTATCTTAAAGCAGAGGGCAGGTTCGTTACATTGTGTGCTCTGGAGTCCTGGTGCCCAGCTTCCCTGAGCAGGGAGGTAGCAGCGCTGTCCCGCCTGCCTTCTCAGGCTTCCCCCTCCTGGGTGCCCTTGCCTTATGGACCAGGACATGGGGGAAGAGGAGCATGGTGCTGCTGGACATGGGATTTCAGATCATTCTTGAAATCACAGTTCAGATATAATCTGTGAAACTATTCACAACCTCAGATCATCTCATTGCTGTGAATTTAGAAGGAATATCAAAAGGAATATGTATTAAAAGCTCTAGGTTTGGTTAATATCTCTCTCATAAAAATCTAGGCAGGCTGCTGAAGTTCATTGTGTCTGTGCTTCCACTTTCTACTCATATATCCAGAGAAAAATTTTGAATATATTACAGAATAGATATAACTATTGGGAAGAAAGCATAAGGTGTTATGTTGTTTAAAGCTTGGTATCCACTCCATATATGGCCAGACCAAAATGCTTTTAAATTTGCTGTCCACAGAAATTCCAGAGGCAGGTGCAACTAAGAAAAGCATGGGACTCTCCTCTAATTAGCAGAGTAATTAGGGATATAGGACTTATGAAAGTCATATAAGCTATAAATGTACAAGAACATTAATTAGTACTTAGCTAATTGAGACATTCTTGAAGGATACAAATGACATTTGTTGAGATACCTAGCAGAGATCAAGCTCTCCGTTTAAAAAATATTGAAATGGTCAAAAGACATGACTTTGGAGAAGACGTGACCACTGTGCCTTTTCAGGTGACCCAATTTCAACAAGCTTTGTCCACAAAAGCTGTAAGTCTTTAGCACCACCTTCTACAGAACGAGTTGAAGAGGCAGGGAGAACTCTGAATAGTATAAAATTGAACAGGGTAGGAAATATATGAACAAAATTGATAGAAACTTTTTGAGCCCAGTTCCTCAGGCTAAGCATCCAACTCTGTTTGCTCCTCACTCTTTCACATTATGGCTTTGTATTTAATGAAAATGCATTGTATTAACATACATAATGCAATGTGTAATTCTTCATGGAAAACCAAACTGGAACCAGTCTGAAATGTATGCATACAATTTGGCAATCCTTTATTTTCATTCCTTTAAAACTGTTTTACATTTCTTCCTCTTGGGCAAAACATTGTTTTGACTCCATAACTGCTAAGTTTATATCAGTAATAAAATAAACAACACAAGTGATTGAATGGGTTTATCTTACAATATGGGATAAAAGTCGGCATTTATGGAAAAAGGTCTCCTTTCTCCCCCTGCCTTTGGTTAATCTGAATTTCCATTCTCCTGCAGTGCAGTACTGCAGTTAGAACACTGTTCTATATGTGGTACTGAGGGCTGATTCAAAGATGCTCTTCTATCCAACCTGCTCCAGCTGCTGACCACAATACCAAAACAGCCTCCTGCTCCCACATTGCCCTGTTGTTTCTTTCCCCTCAAGCTGATTAAAAAGGTTCTTCAATACTTGCTCATCAAAATGCCCACTGACTCTAGCTGGTGCTTTCTGTTTATACAAAGAGTTTGAGGTCATGCCACAGAGCTCCAGAATCCTGAAACACTATTAACAGAATACTCTAATTGCTGAGAGAACACATGCCATTAGATTTTTTTAAAGTACAACAACAAATTGTCAAGCAAAATGGGCCAAAATAGTTCATTTTTTAATGGGAGGGTGAGGACAGGAATTTTGTAGCTTAGTGGTTACAGTTATGTAAATAATTAGAATTGCAAAGGCTCCCCCTCATTGTTTCAAAGTACTGTGCCTTTTTAACTGTGCCCTTTTTCTCTTCTATATATTTCTTCACTTTTCCAGAAAAGGTAACATCACTGAAAGTCAACACTCTGCATCTTCTTAGTACTTAAATGAGGAAAGACATGCAGGATCGTTTAGTTTTGCCTGATACAATTCAGAAGTTGATACTGCATCATGATGCTGTGAGAAAACCAAGGAACATGGCAAAAATACAGACAGGCATAGTTTGCAATATTTCTAGTGGCTTTCTGACATGCGTAGTCATGTGAAAATCTTACACAATTGTGGGCTGACTCCCTGGGGAATAGTTGGTCAGTAGTGCCTATCAGGTAGGAACTAAATAAGTGTGAATGTCTTTGAATGCTTGGAAAAACTATGAATGTTTTGTTCAGATGCTATAGTGTTAATTAGACTTCCTGACAATACCTGTAGTATTGGTTGGACTTGATGATCTTAAAGGTCTTTTCCAAGCTAAATGATTCCAAGATTCTGTTAGTGAATTTGCAAAATCTTAACAGTGGCTTGCATAATTTGGACAAAAACACCTAAACCGAAACTCTCTGAGGTAGAAAATCTGCATTTTGCACATAGTATCCACGGGAGACAGTCTAAGCATAAAATATAACAGTCAGGTACTTCATGAATAATCCTTGGTATCTCATGTGTTTGCTTGTGATGTACTTACTACTAAGTTTGGCTACCTGAGGACATATTCAAGACAAAGAAGGAAGGGAGAATATTCTGTGTGGTGGATACATCCTAGAAAAAATCCCATTAAATGAAAATGTCTACATCTGAGTGTAACCTTGATACAGGACCTTGAGAAAGCTGTGTAATGCCATACAGCTCTGACTCTGGAAACACCAAGCAGTCATTGAAGAGCCATCCTATTACATCAGTATAGCACCCAATCCCTCCCTGTGGAGCCCTATGTGTGACCAAAAGCCACTCGGAAGAGGTAAAAATGACTTTTCTAATGTGTTTGTTTTCCTGAGGGGAGGATGGAAACACTGCAAGGCATGCTGGGTTTTGTGTGCCAGTCACACAAAGTGGAGTGGTGAAATGGCACCCAGCTGGGTGCTTGCAGAGACTGTGACTTTTGTTCTTGGGCTGAAACACTACCATATTTGCCTAGCCCACAGTAACGTTACAGCAGTGTAAACCATGTGGGAATGTAGCTCAGAATTATTGTTCCATTTCAGAGGTTTAAGTTCTGGCTCTTCTAGTGGGCTTTCCCTGCAAGAAATTTAGCAGATAACTTCAGTCCAAAATCTTATATTCAAATATAGGTGAGCTAAATGTGTGTGTGTGCATATGTGTGCAATCAAGATTATTCACAGCTTATTAAAGGTAATAATTTCTTGCTTTTTAAATTCTAAACTTCATTAAAGCCAGGGTGCGGTTTCTATAAGAACTAGGTGACCAACCACATAAATAGTCTCTGGGGGCAGCTTTAGAGCACAGCATAGCTGGACATGTATTTGTGCAGAATATTCCACCCACATCTGCAAATCAAAAACACATTTACAAAATCTGAAGTGAGAGTAATTCACTATTTGAAAAATGGGCTAAATCTCTAAGATTATTTATTCGTAACTTGAAATTAAATCTGCTGTGGATGGCATTCATTTAACATGGATGAAATTATTGATTTAAATATCAAGTTAAAAAAAATCAAGTCAGATAAACTGCTTTATTGCTCTGGAGGAGAGAAAGGTGAAGCTGAATGTCGTTAAAGGTATTTTCTTTTTAAAGATGTGTTATAGCCTGCACTAGATGGTCTCCTAAGTTTTGTTTGTTCTGAACTACTTCATAGGTGGGACAACAGACCAGAGGCTGCAAAGAAAATACGTGTCTGAGCTGGGAAGTAGCCTGCCCTGGCATGGGGAGCTTTGGGGGTCCCAGGTCCCAGTCTTATCCCCATGGAGGGGGCACACGGCTAGAAGCGGCTCTGCAGCTGCTGTCTCCTTATCCATCAACAATTTCTCTAAGGAACACCTGTAACTAAAATCTTTTACAGGCTACTGAGAAAGGCACTGTGGGTGACCAGTGACCTGACTATTACTTCAGTCATGTTTTTAGAAGCAAACTGTAATTCAGAGGGGCTTTTTTTCGGGGGTGTTCACTCTGTCAAAATCAAGACATTATGAGAAAAAAGGAGGCAAGTGAAAACTGTGGTCTTAAAATCAGACAGCAACAATTGCTTCAAGCCCATTGTGGAAATCTTCAACCCCACTACTCTGTTTTCTTTCAGGCACAGGTACTGACCCCAAAAGCAGTGCCAGAAATCACAAGTCCATACTCCTGTGTAATTCTCAAATGTTTCCCATTGTGAGTTACCTTTTCCTTCCAGTGAGAATTATATGACTAAATCCTAAGCAGTTGCATTTCTATGAAAACGTTTTTCATACCTTTGAAATGTTGCCAGGTTGGCAAAATCTGTGATTGGTGGGACAAATGTATGCCTTGAAAAGAATAAACATGTTTTTGGAGAAACAGCATGGTAAGTCAGACTTCTCTACAGTGTGTTCTATAGCACAATCACTCACTTCATGTTTCTGTAGGATTTCCAGGGATTTAAAACCAAATTTAATTTTAGTTTGGCACCAATGAACTCCAGTACCAGACATCATACAAGCAGTGATCATGCAAACAAATGAAGCTCTATGGTTAAATGGAGATTGAGTAATAAATTTAAGAGACAGAAATTCGTACAGGCTGCTATACATATGTATTTCCTTGGGTAGGTGCCTGAGAAATATTAATGGGTGATTGTTAAAATCAGGGAGTCTGGAAACTTCTCCGATGTTCAAAATGAAAACAACAAAATCCATCAGAAAACAAAAAATAAGGTAATTCATACACTGAGGAAGGGAAAGGGATAAGCAGTACATTGTGAATTTCCAGTGCAAATAGGTCAGCTTTTCTTTCTCTCCCAGACCTCCCTTCTCCCTTTCACTTTTAAGTGACTTGAAAGGCCTGTTTACGACCACTGCATTGATTTCCTTTCCTCTGACTCATTGCAATCTGGCTCCAGTCCTCCCCATTCAAACTAATTCACCAAGGTCTCAAATGACCTCTTTCTGGCTAACACGGGAATCTCTGTGTCCTCTTTGACCTTCCTGTCTAATCTGATACCCTTGATCACTCGTTTCTTGCTTGGCTTTTGTGGCAGTACCCCCTTGTGGCTCTCCATCTACCTTCTTTATTGCTCTTTCAGCATCTTTTAGAGCAGCTCCTTCTCCCTTCTCCATGGGACTCTCTCAAAGTCACTACAGACTCCTGTTTTTCCCTTGTAGTCTTTTTCTCTTGTTTTCTGCTATTATTCCCAGGCTGAATACTTTTGCCTCCTGTCCTGCCCATTTCTGTTCCATTCTGTGTGTAGAATTGACAGTTTGGTATATTCACGGTGATTTCTTGTCACCCAAAGCTAAAAAGATCACAGGTAATTCTTTAATTTGAACCTGCCACTCTTCCTCCTCTGCCTGCCGCTGTTGACAGCTTCACCATTCCGCTTCAGCTTTCAAAATCAGGGTCAGTTTTGACATTCCCTTGCACATTGCTATGTGTTTAGGTGATCATGGCAGGCTTGCTGCAAGGCCTGTAGGAATTAGAGGAATCTTTCTGGTACAGTCACAAAAGTTTAGGCAAAGCCCTAAATAACATCTTTGTTCTCCCTGCCCCACCCCCCCCCCCCATCATTTTTTAGAAACCCTACCCTTCATTTCCTCTCCAAGATCCACACCTTGGCCACCTATGTGGCAAATTTTTCTTCTCTGGATAATGTTTTTCAACTACCTAATACTTCTCAAGAGCACTTCTCTGATATTCCCTTATCAGTCCTTTCCTTCAGGGTTGCTCAGGGTTATGCCCTGCCAGCTGATGGACCAGTTCTTCAATCACTTTAGTGCCATGGACTTGACAGTTCAAATCAGTTAAGTTAAACTTCTGGTTCTTGTCATCCTTTGAAACCTAAGATTATATTTTTCTCTGCCCTTTGCCCTGTCAGAAGTGGTGGGCTGGATGTTCTGTCACTGCCTTTCACAGCTTGGCCAGGCATCACAGAATGCTGGTTGTTGTATTTCTTTTTACACAGAAACTCCCTAAACTCCCTTTTCTCTCATCAGATGGATAGTTATCAGGGAGGAAGCAAGTCTCCAAAAGAGTCTTCCTCTGAGGACTTCACTATAAGCCTTTTGGGCCAGACAACTTTATATAGTAGATAAATAAAGATGTGTCTGAGCTCTGCAGTTCAGGTTTTAATCTAGCTGCAGACCTCACAATCCTTGAATTCAGAGATGGTTTTAATGGTCTGGACCTCCCTGAAATGAGTGGTCATGCATTTAAGATAGTGACTCCTGTCCCAAAGTGGTATAAGTATTCATTATTTTTTCCACACACAAAGCAATACTTTTGATTAAAATTAATTCTGCATGTGAAAATTTTAGCACATCCCAGAGCTAAAAGTATATCTTTCAAAATTGTACCTGCTGGGATTTTTGTGTCCAATTTTTGAGAAAATTAAAGAATCTACACTAATTTTACTTTGAAGTACCTGAATAAGAGTTCCAAGACAAATGCTCCTCAAACATTTGGCTTACACTTAAAGCACTGGAAGGCAAAGTAAAGAGTCTTCCTTCTAACAACTGGGTGCAAATAAATTACTGGATATTTAAAAGATTAGCCTTTAGAATCAATATAATTAGTACCTTTCTGCAACAGAATTCACTCCATGGTGACTTTCACTCTTGTTAGACGTACATCCACTTTTTGCCTGTGGTCACCCACACCTTAGCAATTTTTGTTTCCAAAAGGTGCCCAATGAATTCCCACCAAGAAATTCATCAGCTGAACTATGATCTCATTTCCCTTAGCATGCCACAACACCAGACGCATCGTGTTTTCATTGCTGCAACCTAATTCTCCAAAGTACAGCAGCTGGGAGATGCTGCCAGGAAAAATGTGACAACCATAGTATAATTTACCAGAAGCCAGCAGTGACATGAGTATTGAAATATAGCACCTAGGTTAACTGATACCATACAGCCCTGTTCTAAGGGAAACTCCTTTTCACATGAATCACTTCAGTTGTTTGGTTTTTTTTTTCCCTTTTTTGGTGGCAATCTTCTCTACAGTATGACAGTTTTCAGAAACATGTATGAATATACAAGAGGCAAAATAAAAAGAAATCAATGGATGAAATTGGCCACAGATCCTGTGATGCATTTTCATAGATTTTCCCAAGATGGAGACATAATTGTGTTAAAGATTTCAGTGACGTACACTGAAGGACCCAATATATCCTAAGCAGTGCTTTGTTCAAACCAGAAATGATTTATTGTTTTGTGCTTGAGTTAACAGAAATCAGTAATTAACAAGCAGAAGAGAAAGAATTCAGTTCATAAAAGGAAAACTGATAACAATCTTATATTAATCCTACGTGAAAAAATGAAAAAAAAAGAAAAAAAGACACATGTTCAAAAATTTCCTAAGTAATGATACTGAATATATTTAAGGTTGGAAATATGTGTTAGTGTTTGTAGGACTAGAGCCCCAGTTTCTTAGAAATAAACTCTAGTATGAAAAAAAGAAAAAAAAATGGTATGAATCTGCAGATGCATGCAAATATCTAGATCACAATAGGAAGAATCAAGAAGTAGGTTTTAATCATCATTTATCATTATTCTAAATTTTACTTCTTGCCTTCATCTTTTCTAGCATATATAGATAGAAAATTAGATATACCCTCCTAGAAAACTGTGAACGGTATAGTATTGACATCATTGCTCTCAAACACACCCTTCCAGGAGATAATCATAGTGTGGGAGCACTGTCAGAGCTGCAGCGCGTAACAGAAATTGTCAGGGTTCTGGGACATTGCCTCCCTCTTTCTTGTCAGCCTGCAAGTTGTGATGGGCATTTTCCTGTCCTCCAGCCTGGTAGCCACAGAGGGAACAAGCAGGCAAGAGTAAGAAAGAGCATCAGCTGAAAACAGCGGTGGCAATTAGCTGGCATCCTGTCTGCTGCCTTTTGCACACTGGACAAAAGCAGAATGGCTTCCCAGGTAAGATCAGATAAAATAACAGTAGGCTGCAATTTCCTCAGGAGGCACTAACACTGGAGAAAAGAAAAAAAACCCCAAAACTGGAGTTACTATCCTTTATAGTATAGTCTATCGAACATTTTTCTTTTTGAATCAGTAACCCAATCTATACCTCATGTATTCTCCTGGCCTTCTCTAGGTTTTGCTTACACAAAAACTACAGCTCTTTCACTACATCTGAACAAAAATCGGTCATGACAGCATTATAACTTTTGGGACTGATTACTTTTAACTGATATAGTCATGCAGAAAATCACTGCATTGAAAAGGTCTGCCTGGCTAAGGACATTAATATCTGTCTGATCCACAGCATGGTGTCATCCCTGCTATCTCCACTGGCTGCCTTTGAATACCTTCATACACGAAAAGCTCCCACACTTGCCTTCAGAGCCCTGAAGCATGCAGGGTGTCCAGAGGCACTTCCATGGCACCCAAAGGATGGGATGATTCTGAATGATCCTGACCTTAGCCCTGTGGATGTGATAGCCTGTGGGAGTTACCAACTAACAAAGGAGATGGGTATAAACTGGATATCTCTTCTTTTTTTCTGCCTGTCAGCAGCACTCTGAGAAGTGGTAATACAACACAATGGCAGCTCCTGGGTAAGAATCTGCAAGAAGATTCAGAACTCATGATCTCAAACTTTACCTCTATCTGCTTATGGTTTCTTCATCTTTCTGCCCTTCTGCTATGTATTTTATTAGCCCTTCTTCTGACCTGCCAGCAGCTTCTAGCAAGGGTGAGCAGACAAGGAGGCTGGGTTCCCCAGAGAAAGTTCTAAACATATATATAGTTGTCCAGGTTGGGAGATCGCTGGGTTAACAGCGAGTGGCTGGAAGGAGTGGAGGCTGGTAAAGGAGAGAGGGAAGAGGAAAGGAAAAACTGTCTGAGGCATGACTTGTTAAAACTCTGCCTATCTTTCTCCTGAATCTTCATCTTCCACACAGAAAGAGGGTAAAGGATTAAGTCTGTATGAGATGTTAAACTGAGAGTTGTTGGAAATATAGAAATAAATAAGAAAAGTGAGAAAACAGCTTTTCTCTACTGAACTTGCAACCTTTGAGCTTCTCTGTAAGTTGCAACTGAATAATAGTTGCTGTGGAACAGCCTTGCATAATAATATCCAGCAGGAGCAAAAGCATCGTGATAAAATCACCATTATTATTCATACAGCTGTCATGAACAGTCTGCTTACTCTACACAATTCACCAAAGAAATACTGGTTTACCATAGACTGAACTGTGCATTTTAAAACAGCAAAGTGTCATTCAGTGCCCTGGGCTTTCAACCATGCTGTATGTACATGCATAGCAGGGAATGCTCAAATTATACTGTTTTGAAAGACAGTTGAGAGAGAAAGACCAATGGCATTACAATTTTTGCAAGACTGTACTTTTTCCCACACTGAAAAACATCACTAGATGTGTTTGTGTCCACTGAGCATGCAATCATTGCTCTGGAATCACTTTTTGATATTCAGCCTCATTAGAAGTAGACAGGAATTTCCTGACAAACCATTTCTCATTGCAAAAAATGCAGATTCATTGAAGCCCTTTTCAAGAATGGGCCATGTTAGATGGATCTTTCATTAGGAAAGATACGGTTGCACAACAGGGGTCTGCCCCAGGGGATGTGCTAGTCCCTTGTGGGGAGGATATCAGAGCCCTGCTGAAACCCAGGTGCCCCGGCAGACTATCACCCAGTCTTTCCCTGTCCCAGATGGTAGGCTGCTCTGTGGAGACTATTCCTTGTCAATTCCTGCATAGCTGGAGAAACAGTTGTGTGTGATAATGTACCCATTCCGATTCTCCTTCTGTTACAAAAGGGATTATACTAACTCCGTAGTCAGGGAGTCTTTGCCCCACTGAAATGAGGATTTGCTTTGTATTGTAAATTGTTCTGTGGGTCAGAAACCTGGTATATTTAAAGGGACTGATTATACCATTATCTTCATTGGAAGCTGGAATGGCTCAGGGTAAATAAATGGGGAATTCATACAAGAGAATTAAGGAAATACCAAGGAAAGGAGGATGGAAAACTTTTTGAATTGAGGAGTTATGTTCAATATTAATAATACATGGAGCTAGAAACATGACCCACAATTCTTACATAAAAAAAGCAAAGGTGTTGTCCACAGGCTATCCTCTATGTGTTAATTTTGGAGACCATAAATACAACCATCTGTATGTGTAGCTTAAACCAATCAGCAGAGACCAAAGGCCAACCAAATTACACCAACGGCCAGAAACTCAAGCGATGCTACAGAAGGCTGGTGAGTTACTAGCTACACACAAATATTCCCACCTACTAGGAAATGAATGTGAAAAACGTACAATTGTACGGAAATATTCAGTGAAAAAAACCCTAAGCTTTTCTGAAGAGCCCTTTGAGACAAACGTGCTTCACCACTCTCCCATGGCTTTTGCCCCATTGTACCAAGCTGGGCAGAAGCTGGAGCTTGGGACCAGCAATGCAGTTGTCCTTGGAGGAGACTCCAATGCCAAAAGCAGCACCATCCTGCAGTTAAAGCTATTCATTCCCAGGTGGGGTATGTGCACCCCACATTCCTGCATGGCCACAGAGTTAGGCTCCCCTGTTTCCTGCAGAGAGCAGCTGTCCTGAGTATTTATCTCCTTGATTCAGACTCTCAGTCTGTCTTATTTTATGTACAAACCCTCTGCTTTCTCTCCTGTATAGCAAAGTCATGTCAGCTGAACACTCGGGAATTCACCCTTCTGTTGTACAAGCATTTTTAAAATACATAATGTACTTTTTTTCTGTGCATTTGCAAGTTAACTGTTTTAATAGGCTATGTTTGTCATTCAGAATACCGGTTTCTGTACACCGCTTACCTATAGCCAAATATTATTATTATTTCTCCCCCCCAGTTTTAGCATCATTGCAAGATGATTCTAGTGAACATAATTATTTCCATGCCCTCAAGATAAGTGTCTCATTACACTAATTAATTTACAGATACAGTATGAAATGAAGAGTTTTCAAAAGCAATATGGGAAATGTTGTGAGGAAAAAAAGAATTGTTATATCCATTTTATAGATAAGCACAGCCACAGAAGTCATAGCTACAAAGCTTTTGGTAGCTTTGTACCCATTTAGACTGAAATCTAAATTACCCAGAGCCAAATGTGTCCATATTGCCTGCAGGAATTGAGTTGTACTATAAGCTACTGCACTGCTTCTGTGTTTTTGTCCTTGAAAAACCAGGTGTTTCTCTCCAAACTAGTCAGAAAATGGGTTGTCTGAAGATGTACAAGTGACTGGGTGTTGCTGTACGCTTCTACGGGAGAACTTATCTTGGGCCGCATATCTCCGGGACACAGGGCTCTACCCACCCTGGGGACAGTGATGCGCAGACATCAATATGATGGATACAAAATGTCCGTTTATTTAGCTGCGTCACATGCTTATATAGCTCTTGCGCTTCCTGTTCCTGCCACTCCTATGGGGAGGAGTCTATCTTTCCGTCACATCCCGTGATCTTCCGGTCGCCGATCCCTGTCTATTCCCCTACGTCTGTGGATCCTGGAGTCACGTGTGGAGCTACCACCATGACAATATGGATGTAACTGGAGACCAATTAACTTGCAGACAGTTAACAGCTACAAAACTCAAGGATGTTTCGAGTCTGTGTTCAAAATACATTTGTATGGACTTGGTAATAAATACATCAACTTCACTCAGCCTTAATATATATATAAAATGCACCGTGTTAGTCTCCTATTGTTGATGAATTTAAAAACTATTCAGAATATACTAAAATATTGAAACCCTTCCCTCTGAGCCTTCATAAAGCATACTCTCTGAATCACAGCAATTCTACATCACAGTAAATATGTGTATTACTATGCACACAAGAAAGAATATATACTAGTAACTGAAAGCTAGTGCAGTACTAAAAAAAGAGCCAAGAAAAACAACACACGAACAATAGTAGCTGAGAGATTGGAGAGGAGACAATATGATGGATGCTGATGCTTATTAGTGTTTTCAATTAGCAGTGACTGGGCGTGACAAAGCAACTGTCTTGTAAACAGTGCAGTTAATGATAGTGTATTTCCATAGGTCTTTCCCAAAGAACTAGGAGTATTTGAAACATGTGAAGAATCAAATGAAATACACGGATGAGCACAGGAAGAAAGGTGGCAGCATAAGGAGCTATATACCCTGTACAGTGGGTCTCAACAAAACAATACTCAGGATTTCAGCTGTGCAATCATGACAAAAGCTGTGGTAAAAAATATTACTGCCTTGCATCCATCTGGGAGGAGGACACTAAGGCTCCCCTTGCTGGGCAGCGAGGGTCTAGGGAGGGGGTGATGAATGGTGCAACCTGTCTGCCCTCCACCCGGCACACAGCAGGCAGTAAGCAAGGACGGGGGAGCTGCCTGCCTCCAACATCATGTACGGACAGTGGGAGAAAAAAGAAAGGATCCTCCTGCAATATCATGCATGAAAAAGGGAGGGTGATCTCAATATCAGGTTTTAAATATTTTGTGGCTAAAGCTATGGAGTGCTTCTCACCAGCTGTCCTTTCATTTTGCAGCTCCTCCACAGGCTGATGTTTAAAAGTGTTTAAATATGCAACAGCACTTGCCATATAGCCAGACCTTTTTTTCGTCTTCCATTCTTCATCTATACAAAAAGGATGATGGTAATAATGTTTTTTGCCATCTTCTGCCTGTCTTGGCCATACAAATTATAACACTTTGGAAAGATCTTCCCTCTTAGGTGTTTACAGAGAAAATGATATGATGGATTCCTAGTCTTGCCTAGGAACTACGGACATTGTTGTGACAGAAGTAATAACAAAGCTACGGGGAAGGAAAACAGGACATTCACAAGAGAATAGTTTAATCAGAAATAAGAAAGGTTAGGGGGCCTGACTCTAAGAAAAAACCTCACTTATAATTATGTGAGAAAATTCCACCTAGAACATTAAGAAAATGGAAAATGATGGAAAGATGAAAAATGAGTGGACACCGATTCCTATATAAACCAGTTTGGTCGATAAAAGGATGGAGAAAAATGTCAGTTAACACATGTAAAAATGAAGAAAAAATAGAAGGAGATACAACAAATAATTGGCCTACTAAAAGTCTTTTGAAAAAGAACACTTTACTCACAGAATTAACACACAAGAAGTAACTTGCGGAAAGAGGCGTATTCAGCAGATTTTTGTTTTATTCACTGTTTGGTCAGTTGAAGGCCTGGAGGCAATAAATTCCACTTGTTCAGAATTCAACAGTGATAAATAGTTTGGAAATCACTGAACCCCTAGTTGTGCTTGAGGCATTTGCATTTAGATGTTTCAAGTTTACAGCACAGTCTATTTGTTCTGTGCTGGAAAGCAGGTGATGACACCACGAGGACATTTTCTATGAAAGTAGGTGAAAACTGTTTCCCTAAGAATTATGCATCCATCAGTACTGCTATTAATCCTTATTGCGTTTTCCTCATTATTGCATTTTTCAATTTATAATATAATATAGAAAAAAATGATGTAAGACAACCTGTTAATAAATTTACTATATATCCATCTTCATAAAATACCTATGAAAATATAGAGGCTTTTTTTTTTTTTTTTGTGGGATTGTTTGCAAAGAGGGCTTTGTGAATGAATTTCTTTTTGAGATTAGGAAGTGCCTTAAACTGAACATATATTTTCAGATTCAGCTAGGGTACTTGGAAGTTATATGTAAAATATATGCCATAGGAAATAAGTGGTATGGGTAATGTAATAAACCATGAAAATAAAACATAATCAATTTGTATGTTTACCAAGTAAATGGTAATACATTACAGCATTGCAGTTTAGAGTTTATGTATTAGCTGCCATACCACAGCAACAGTTACAACAAAAGATAAAATGGTAAACTGTATACTATTGGCTACTAGTCTTTATTTCCTCTCACATTTTATTTTGTTGTAGTCAGATTTTTAAAGTACCTAATTTGTCAGGCGTCTGTCTCCTTTTAAAGAATGACTGTTGCACTAGTTGGGAACCAATAGGTTGTAGCAGGGCAGGCAGCCTTTTAAATAAAGAATATGAAAATAAGTGTGTAAGGGGAAAGTGGGGGCTGTTCCTGAATATAGATTGCTTAGCTATTTTCTTCCTCCTTTAAATGTTAGCAATGCTGGTGTCTGAAGAAAGAACTAACAATTTTGCAACGTGATCATCAAGCAGCAGAAGAGATGCCACGAAAATAGCCCATAATATAATTTGGTTTTGCCTTTTGTTTTTTTTTTAAACAAACCAAGAACGTTCCATTCTGTTAAAAATAAGTAAAGGTTGCCAAGCCAAGTCCTTGGAAGTTAGGAACTGAAAATGAATTAAATTTTAATTCTTCCTGCTTGTGTGTATGAATTTTGATGTCTTTCATGTGATTGGAAAAGCTCCTTTCCAGCTCACTAATATGGGCGAAGCATTCAGATATCATGACAAAACCTGTAAAAAAGATGACCAGGAAATCAGTATTAAATGCGATGTTCACTTACCAATGCTAGGGAATTGTGTGAAGGGGCTTTCATTTTTTTTTATTTCACTTTCTATAACCAAACAAAAAATTAAAAATCAGACAAATATATAATTTAATGACTCCTGCAACATTTAAAGAAGTGGAAGTGTTTCAAATATTTCAACAAGGGTTGGATCAGGATAAGAAAAGCTGAATGAGGCACCAATCAAGTAAAAAGGAAAAAAAAGGGGGAAAGGGGTATTATCATCATATAATTAAAGGCTACATCATTACGCTCAGGAAAGCTGTTGGTGAGCCAATCTTATTGCTGGCATTTCTTACTTTTTAACTGCTTGATTTGGCATCCTTAACAGCAGTCTTTTAACATCTTTTTAAATGAACTCTACCCATGCTTCTGGGCGTGATACTAGGCAGCAGTTCTATATGGTAGAAAATTATTTTATCCAGAGAACCACCGGCAGAGAACAGCATATTAAAAGTGTAATTCACTTACTGAAAAATTCTCTTGTTTTTTGCCACATCCAATCTCAGAATTAGTTTCTCAGCTCTGAGGCTTGTGGAAGTCTAATCTAGCAGAAAACACTTAACACTTGTCATGGCCCCCACTGAATACCATATTTGTACTGTTGGGAGGCAGTTCCTGGGCCATATTGCCCAAAAGCATAGAAGCAATTTAAAAGTTGTTTAAGAGGCCATTTGGAAGTCTCCCATGTCTCAAACGAATCATGTGATGTTAAAAATCAATCATGTCAGGACATTACTTGGTCCCATCCCAACTCAACGCCTGGTTCATAGCTAACGTACGCCTGTGTCTGTGAGCCTGGAGTGCTTGGAAGGGTGCAGTTTGTAGTTGTTTTAAAACTGGAAGGGCACAAAGGCATTAGTATTCTGACTTTACACTCTCTGCACTGGTTATGCCCTCAGCTGGCCACCATAAGACAAACTCAGCTTAGTTTTATTGTAGCTAGTTCTTTACAACTGTGTGGAAGTGTACAAAACATACATAACTGATCAAAATTAGGAAGGCACTGGGACAACGCAGATCTTTGCTATCTGAGTTTGAAGGCTTCTCAGAGAAGTGCCAGAAAGGACTAAAATGATCCTGACATTGCTGGTTTTAGCTAAGACCTGATCTGCCTAGAAGGAGAGGTTCGTGTTACTGCCCTAGTTCCCGTGCACCATCACCTGTTTACCACCTCATTCCTTGTCCTTCCTACTTCTCTCTTTTAATATAATTTTTTAAAATAACTAACTAAATTAATGGACTTCAGCTTAGCTGCTCCATCTTTTTCTGCCTTATGGCCATAAGCACTTGACTGCTCACAATAGTAGACATTTACTGTACACTACTGGCAACTATAGGACGGTGTGCTGTGAAAATCGCTCTTACGCATGGATGCAACAGGTTGAAAACTTAGGAAGAAGCTTAATTTTCAATCATCCACTGCATTTTGTGTATTTTTTTTTTTTTGTATTTTTCTGCAAAGAATCTTCTTCAGAATTTAACAGCCACAAACCCTCTAGCTTATCATGGCTAACATTTTTTTTTCTTCATAAAAATTACTATTAAGATCATTAATGCATTTTAAAAAGAATGTCAGACAGAGTTTTCTCTTGCTAAAGAGAAAAGAGGAAGGGATATCTTTAAGTTGAAATTGTCCTTGGCACTACATGTTGAAGTAGCAAGGACTAACATTTTTAACGGACTTTACAATGGTGACTATGACATTATACTGAACAGGCTGCCATCTCTCCATAATGAAAACCTCCCATATTATTCAATTCTTCAGTGTTTGGGTGGCCCATATTATCATATTTGTCTGTGTGCTGACATTTGCTCCAACAAATAGAAAAAAATTAAAAAAAAAAGTAAAAAGCCTTTCCTGCAGAGATGGGTGAAGAAGAGAAAACCAATAGAATCCTGCAACGATGCTGCTGGGTTGGTCTTTTTAGAAAATACTCTGGTTTTGTTGTTCTCTTAACATGCCCCAAGAAGATGTGCTCCCAGCACTAGGAAACTAAAATCAAAGAACTTCACGTCTGACAGCTTGACAGCATTGGGAGTTTTGGAGTGCAGGTAGGAGGGACAAGTCACTGCTTCTAATAATATTACAGCAAAGTAGACCTGTAAGCTAAGGTATTAAATACAATCCCGGATCTGCAATTTGTAGTTAGGTTAGTCCAAGATGATTTAACACCAGTAACATTTTTTTTTTTTTTTTTTTTTGGTAAAGGATAAGGTTAATAAAGTCTGTGCTTTACTAAATCTACTGAGGGACACATTCAATGTGAGAAGGACTGCCTGTTCCCTGACAATCTGAATATGCCTTCTGGTTAATATTTTCTTGTAGAAATAGTTTGCCTCACATGAGAAGAATGATTTAGAAAACACCTGCTGTGAGATATAATTAGAGCATGAATCTGCATAAAACTATGAGGCTGCTGAGACCTAACCAGGAGCAGGAGGCGTCCAGTTCCTTTGCGTGCCTGCAGAGGTTTAGGGTTCAAAAACTTTCTCTGTGACTCACATTCTGCAGGTGATTACATGCACTAGGGCTATAAATCATTTACCAAAAAAAGTGGGCGGCAACCTCTTTAACACACACTGAGGAGGGAGGGAGACATAAATTACTCAAAAACTCCTTTCTGTCTGAGCCATGTATGCTTAAAACTACAACTGCAGCAATGTGATCAAACAAAAGTTCCATTGTAAGGGCTTTCTGGAAACTGTTTTAAAATGTTTAAATTATTTCTGAGAGAGAATAATAAAGATTCTCTGTTTGGCTACCTGCAGATGTAAAAATAAGTTATTTAATACAGAGTTTTATTCACCAGTTGTTACCCAACATACACAGTTTCAGTTGTGCAAAGAATAATCTGGGAACATCACATTACTTGCATTACCATTTGATTAAGACAGGTCTGAAGCCTCACAAGCAGTAAACCTGGGCTTTTAGTAAGCAGGAAAGACATCAATCAGTTCAAGAACTGAGCGGTTTTTCTCCAGAGCACACTTCCAGCTCATTAAACCCAACAGTAATATTACCTAGGCTGAGGAAGAAGAGCCTTAGGTGTGTATGGTGTAAGTTTGGTGTTATGTTTCATCGATGAGCCTGAAGAAGTGATTTGTTGACTCTGCTGGCCGGATCCTCAGCCCTAGCTAAGTCCCCAGTATTTGATCCTACATCCAGTGAAATCAGCAGGAAAGCTACCACTGTTTCAAATGTGCTCAAGTCTCAGGAACAGAACTGGAGGGTGTTTTTTTGGTTGGGGTGGTGAATTTTTTTTGTTTTGTTCTGTTTTGACATGATTCAAACAGTTTTGAGGACTGATGAGTAACCAGGCCAGGAATAAGCCTGAGTGCAAGTGAAAAGATTTTGAACTATTAAAGCAGCGTAAATAACCTGGACACACTGGGGAAAAAAACCTCTTTTTAACATTGAGCTTGAAAAGGTGAAAGGAATTTTATGTTTCTGAACAGCTCAGTTACCCAGCAGTCTCCTACAAGGCAATTGTTCCTAAATGTTGAAACAATATTAAATTTGAGGGAATTCCCCAGTTTCCAATGGAGTCCATGAAAAGGATTCTATTGGAAGTGGTTTTGGATCAGTTGGGGTCAGCTGTGGTACTTAATTTCATTGTAGCAGTAACCTATGTGCTCATATTTCTGATTAAGCTATATTCCTCTTCCAATTACATAACTTCTGAAAAACTAAAGATAAGAGATAACTGTTATAGAAGAGATGACAACTAAACTAAGCTTTTTATCACATCAACATCATCAGTGTCAAAGCTGATCTGAAGGAATAAAACTAATAGGAGCTAGTTACTATAGAGCTGCATCCAATGCTCCACAGTAAAGAACCACATAAATGCTTGAATTTTCTAAATGAGCTGTTTTATTTTAATCAACCATGAGAAAAAATGTTTCAAAAATAAGAGCAAGAATTGGAGACCTACCCAGGTTTCAGGCACTTCTCCCTGCATACTCTGCTTTCTCTTTCATATCCCTGTTTCCAGACCAGCTAATTAAATGCAGGTGCAAGCTCAGATATTTCTCCATCTTTTAACTATTGTAATGCATTTTGGCTGACAGGAGCACAGTGAACCTTTGGTGTTGTAGTTAACCCATGGGTAATTGACAGATATAATGAACACTTAAGCTCCCAAGCTGTGCAAAACACACCTAACACCTTTTTCTGGTAAACATACAGTATAGGGACCACGGGTTTCCCTTCCTCACAAATTTGGATACTTCCTTTCCTCTCACTCTTCTGCCGTCTTAGTTTTATCTCATATTTTGAGAAAAGCTTTGAATTGGGATGAATCATTCACAACAGCAGAAGGCCAGATCCTCACTGCTCTAAGTCAGTGTAGCTCCGTTGAGGTTATTCTGGCTGCAGTGCAGATACACCAGCTGAAGGGACAGCTTCACTCTTCTGTCCTACAGACACCTCAGGTGGGCTCAACTTCTGGCAGAAACACTCTAACGTCTGAAATAAAACAAGGCCTCCACAACCTGCAAGGCTAATATTTTGGTCTTCCCCCTCCTCCCTCCCTCCCCCCCCCCCAATTCCCTCCACAAGTAGTATTTCAGATATGACAGACCAAAAATTATTTACATGTTGTCTAATCCCTTGACCACTCACAATCACAGACACAGGAACTCTTTTATTTCATTTTTATTCCTGTCTTCTCTTCTTATCTCTGCCTAACACCTGCTTACGAGAATATGTACTATCACTTTATTCCTTTGTTTTCAGGGTCTTTAACTTCTTTATCTTGTTTTTTTGTTACAAATATTATCCTATTGGGGTCTTAACTCTTGAAACAAAATCTGATTGTGAGAAAGTGTTTCTAAAAGAAGTTATCTTTCCTCTCTGGTCTGAAAAGCAGCATAAAAAGAAAACAAAATTCTTCCTACCAAATGGCTTGTTCACTTTTTTAAAGTGTGGGTTTTTTTTCCTCTTCTTTTGTTCTACTCAGCAGGTGAATCAAGAAATTTCCCAGAAAATTAGATGCGGGTTGGCTCAGGAGATACAAACATTTTGCAGCTTATCATTAGGAACCCTTACTACAATGCCTAAGATAACTCCAGCTGGTGTGCCACAAACACTTGCATGACTACATTGGCAGATACCTGAAAGTATCTGAGTACTGTGAGCGTGAATCAGTCAATACAGGAAATAGTTCCCTTTTCTTCTTCCACAACAGCTATGTGTGTTATCTAGCATAGTCTGAATGAAAGAAATGCAGCAAATTACAGAATTAAGATTCTGAAGTTTTCCACTTCTCTTGTGTGTTCAGTAATTCTTCATCCTGATGTAAATAAATTTGTCCTTTAATTATAGCTTTCCTTCTGGTTAATCCAATGCAGTTTTGGACATTGCTGTGCTTAATGAAACTTCTGTGTTGCAAGATGAAAGCCTGAGACAAGCCCAAGAAATCAGCCTGAGGTGGGCAGGGAGGTTGGAGAAGATGACTTAGACTGTTCTTTATGACTCTGTGAGTCTCAGCCTTGTATTTCAGGCAATGTACCTGACTTTTTTTTTAAATGCAGAGCAGCATTTTTAACAGGCACCTGTTTAGCATTTTAACAGGTAACCTGTTAAATCTCCATGTCTGTGGGAAAGCCCCTCCATAATCTTGTTCTTTAGAACAAGGACAAATAGGAATTATACTGACCAAAAATAGTTTTATGAGATGTGTAAGATTCAAATTAGTTTCTTTTTTTTTTGTTGTTGGTTTTTTTCCCCTTGTAAAACAAGAAAGCTTTTACCTTACATTTTCAGCTCAGTCTGAAAGAAAAAGTTTCAATTACCTCTTGGGCATAGTTAAAAAACAGAAGCAAGGTGATGTGGGGTCCTTAAACATCTGGAGTGGGTACTTACCCCATCCTAAAGACAAGGGATCAACCTTTTGTCTGATGGACTTCGCAGCTTGGAAGAATCTCTCTGATGGTGCTAGCAAGCTTTCTCTAGTGACAGACATCCGTTTAGCATTAAATTATAAGATATTTTTCTAGATTATGGGCTAGAGGCGTCCTTGAGGTATGTTAACCCCAAGACTATACAATCATTCTCATTTGCTCTTTACCAGTATCCTGCTAGATTTATTGAATTATCCTAAGAATGGCAATCTATGGAAGAAAAATCTACCTTCTTGTGATACAAGTTTGAATCCATTCTGCTAAGGCAAAATGTGGATCAGAAAGTAAATCCCTTGCTTCTTCCTTCTCCTCCTCTTTGATTTTATCTAGTCTTCCAAATATATATGTACCCTTAAAGCATCAGAATTATTCAGAGAATTCAATTCAAATCCAAGACTGGGCCGATGCACCATTTTTGCAGTGATTGAAATACTTGCTGAAAATCTTTCACCAACCTTTATCTGTGGTGCATGGTATCTCAGCTAGTTGTCTGAATTCTCTCATGTCTTTGTCTTCATCTGTATATTTTAGTACCTACCAACGTGTAGCTTGTCCAAAATCTTTACTGTACTCGCAGCTGAAGAATCATGCCCAACAACCCCAAGTCCTGTCCTCTTTGTAGCCCTAACTTCTCACATTCCTACAATTATTGTAGCAACTGAGGTGCCCATTGATATAAGGTCATTCTGCATGACCTCTCAGTTGACCAAAATTTTTGTAGTCATATTATAGATGAACCACTGATTGCAAGATAATGTTCTTTTTTCACAGCAAAGGCGGTGCCTATTTGACAGAATCATGCATCTTTAAATTCCGTATCTCAGTTGTTAAATGTATAAGATGTATAAGACATATATAGATGTATAAATGACATTGGTATTAAAGAGGAAGAATGTAAGGTAGGTCCAGAAGTGTAGCTATTGGTAAAAGCTCCTGCCTGTGGTGATTATAAATTCTGTGCTAGCAAAAAATCCTCCTGGATAATTTATAGCCCATGATGGTGAAGAATACCTGAGTTTAAACAGCAAAAGGAAAAGAACCTCTGTTTCACACAGCAAGTGTGTGATCCAAAGAATATTGAAGTCAGCGGGTGTCTTTCCATTGGCTTCAGCAGACTTTGTCAATGATATAAAAGTGGTTAAAGGGATTTTACTCAAATGTTCCAATATTTACCTTCTGGACTTGAAAGCAGGATTCAGCCTAGAAAAAATATATTAAATATATTAAAAAAAAAAAAAGATGAGAAGCTGAAAAAATAAGTACAAAAAGAGTTATCTACAGCTGAAACTATCACTACTGAACAGAATTAACAAAAGAAGTAGGTGCTAGCTCTTTCAGAAAGATTTATTGCAAGTAAATATGACCATGTCAGTGTGACCCAAGAGAAATGCTGAAAATCATTT